>NC_091093.1:29185000-29485000 GCF_024713975.1 Paralichthys olivaceus
TCCTGTCCCCAGTGTGGACAAAGATCCAGAAGAGGAGCTGGAGCTCAGACAGCCGGTCAGAGCAGCACTGTACATGTGTCTGCTGATGTCTTCACTTCTGACAACAGCACATGTTTGATTTTGTTCCTTCATACAGCATCAACATTTCACTTGGTTATAAAAGCACAAAGTTCAAAAGCTTTGATTTTCTCTAGTTTTTCTGTATCTGATGAAAACAATCAGCAGATTCTCAGATTCTCTGTCTTTAGTCTCACATTGTTTCTTGTCTTTCAGCAGATCGGGGTCTGCAGGAGGTTTTAGACCAACATAAGATCAGTCTGAGGAGGAGATGTGAACATGTGACTGAAGGAACTGAGGAAACAGGAAGTAGAACCCTCCTCAACAGGATCTACAATGAGCTCTACATCACAGAGGGACAGAGTGAAGAGGTTAATACTCAACATGAGGTGAGGCAGCTTGAGACGGCTTCCAAGAGGAAGAGCCTCCACGACACTCCCATCAAGTGCCACGACATCTTTAAAGCCTTCACTGACCAGCAGAGCAGCATCAGAGTCGTCCTGACCAACGGCGTCGCTGGCGTTGGAAAAACCTTCTCGGTGCAGAAGTTCACTCTGGACTGGGCAGAGGGTTTAGAAAACCAAGATGTGGGTCTGCTGGTTGTGCTTTCGTTCAGGGAGCTGAACCTGGTGAGAGACGAGCAGCACAGTCTTCTCACGCTGCTCCGTGTTTTCCATCCAACATTACAGAAGCTCACGGCAGAGACGCTCGCTGTCTGTAAACCTTTGATCGTCTTTGACGGCCTGGATGAAAGCAGACGTTCTCTGGACTTCAACCACAGGGAGGTCGTGTCTGAGGTCACACAGAGGTCATCAGTCAACGTGCTGCTGACAAACCTCATCCAGGGGAATCTGCTTCCCTCGGCTCTCGTCTGGATAACCTCCAGACCTGCGGCGGCCAATCAGATCCCTCCTACATGTGTTGACAGGGTGATAGAAGTACGGGGCTTCACTGACGCCCAGAAGGAGGAGTACTTCAGGAGGAGATTCAGTGATGAGGAGCTGAGCAGCAGAATCATCTCACACATCAAGACGTCCAGGAGCCTCCACATCATGTGTCAAATCCCAGTCTTCTGCTGGATCAGTGCTACAGTTCTGGAGCACATGTTGACCACAGACCAGAGAGGAGAGCTGCCCAAGACCCTGACGGACCTGTACTCACACTTCCTGCTGGTTCAGACAAAGAGGAAGAACAACAAGTACGGTGGAGGACATGAGACGAGTCCACAGAAGCTGACGGAGGCTGACAGGGACGTTCTTCTGAAGCTTGGGAGGCTGGCGCTTAAACATCTGGAGGAAGGAAACATCATGTTCTACCAAGAAGACCTGGAGCAGTGTGGTCTTAATGTCACAGAGGCCTCGGTGTACTCAGGAGTTTGTACTGAGATCTTCAGGAGAGAGTGTGTGATCTTCCAGAAATCAGTCTACTGCTTTGTTCATCTGAGCGTTCAGGAGTTTTTGGCTGCAGTCTACATGTTCCACTGTTACACCAAGAGGAACACAGAAGAACTCAAGAACTTCTTGGGAACATATGGGAACACAGACGGTACCTTCTCCCTGGATGACCTCCTGAAGAGAACCATGGAGAAATCCCTCACCAGTAAAAATGGTCATCTGGATCTGTTTGTTCGCTTCCTTCACGGCCTCAGTCTGGAGTCCAACCAGAGAGTCTTAGGAGGCCTGCTGGGTCGGACAGAGAACAATCCAGAGATCATCCAGAGAATCATCAACAACCTGAAGAAGATGCAGAGTGATGACATTTCTCCTGACAGAAGCATCAACATCTTCCACTGTCTGACTGAGATGAACGACCACTCAGTACATCAGCAGATGCAACAGTTCTTGATGTCAGAGAACAAATCAAAGGAGGAACTCTCTGGGATCCACTGCTCAGCTCTGGCCTACATGCTGCAGATGTCAGAGAAGGTTCTGGATGAGTTGGACCTGGAGACGTTCAACACATCATACCAGAGTCGACTGAGACTGATCCCAGCTGTGAGGAACTGCAGGAAAGCTCTGTGAGTCCAGACATGATCAATAACATGTTGAATCAGTGAACACATCCTCTGCCACTTTGTTAGTCTGAATGAACGCTTGTACCAGATTTGAAAGGATTCTCTTGAGGTGTTTTTAAGATAAAATGTTCATGAAGTAAAAAGAGGATTTACCAGGGTGAGGGTCACATGATCACGTGTTGTATGAATGTTGTGTTTTCTGATTTTATTCTCACAGATTTGATATTTTCTTTAATTACAGATTCATTGATTGTGGACTCTCAGAGACTCACTGTGAAGTCGTGGCTTCAGCTCTGAAGTCAGACCCCTCACATCTGAGAGAACTGGTTCTGAGGGACAACATCCTGAAGGACTCAGGAGTGAAGCTGCTGTGTGCTGGACTGGAGAGTCCAAACTGTCGACTGGAGACTCTGAGGTCAGGTCCTTAAATCCTTGAATGTTCACTTTTCCAACGTTCCTTCTTATTTGGTCATTATCTATTTAAATCGAATTGTCTCAGTTCTGCTCTGCTCACTGTCCCTCAGTCATCTGTCCCTCACCCAGCCTGTCAGTCACGTCCACCTCATCAGCCCAACTCCATTCACCTGCACACACCTGCTCCTGATCACTAGTGTCAGTGAATAACATGTGGACTGAGGCCGAGCACTCGTCCTCCTCAGGTTCTCAACAATAAGACACGTTCTTATTGAAGCACGTTGGACAGTTGATGAGTATAGAACCAAACAGGAAGTGACTGTCAGGAGCCATCTCTACTTTAAACAGTGTTTAATGACACAAACCTACTCAGTGACCAAACACACAGAGAAGAAGGTGATGAATGAAACAATGGTCCAACATGTCTGATGTGATATTTATCTTCAGGTCACAGACTGGACTGAGGTCAGCAGCATGTTGAGAGTCTGTGTTGACATGATGACGATCCACAATAACAGGAGGACACATTCAAATATTCACATTTCTTTATCCAGGTTGAATCGCTGCAGTCTGTCAGAGATCAGCTGTTCTTCTCTGGCTTCAGCTCTGAGGTCAAACCCCTCTCATCTGAGAGAACTGGATCTGAGCTACAACGACCTGCAGGACTCAGGAGTGAAGGAGCTGTGTGGTCTTCTACAGAGTCCAACCTGTCCACTGGAGACTCTGAGGTCAGTTTACTGACTGACTTTTGTAGATCTCATATCTATAACACAACATTTATACACGATTTATCTCATTTAATTCTAATTTAACATAATTCCTCTTCATTCATAACTTGAATTCATGAATTATTTGACATTTTAAATATTCAGCTATTTGTTAAAACTCATCTGTGTTTAGTTCTGGATTTCCTAAACTGATCTGCAGGACAGAGACCGGGTCCAAATAATATATTGTTACTGAATCAGGACTCATCTTTAGTCCAACATGTCTGATTTCATATTTATCTTCCATGTTATGAGTCTGTGCTGACATGAATATTTGTATGTTATTTTCACACATGAACTCAGTTTAATTTACAGTTAAGTTTTATTCTTTATTCAGGTTGGAGTGCTGCAGATTGTCAGAGATCAGCTGTTCTTCTCTGGCTTCAGCTCTGAGGTCAAACCCCTCTCATCTGAGAGAACTGGATCTGAGCTACAATGACCTGCAGGACTCAGGAGTGAAGGAGCTTTGTGGTTTTCTACAGAGTCCAACCTGTCCACTGGAGACTCTGAGGTCAGACATCATGTTTTAATGTCAAAGGTTCAGTGTGTAGAATTTAGTGACATCTAGTGGTGAAGTGTCATGTTGCAGCTGAATACCCCCCCCCCTCCAAACATGAAAGAGACGCTGTGGTAGCTTCAATCATCATAGAAACTCCAAAGGTTTAGTTTGTCCAGGTTTATAAAATATAAAGTATGTATATGTAAATATTTGAATCTAAAGTATTTCTGGATTATTTTCTCTTCAGTTTCTAACAATAGAATCTTACACACTGGAGCTTTAAGGTCAAAGCTCAGAACATGTGTTCCTAACAGTGAACACTGATACTGAGCTGAGAGATGTTTGTAGAATGAGCGGTGAGGACCGAGTCAGGCTCAATGTGACTGAACTTTTACTGACAGATAAACAATCCAACGCTGGACAATGTGTACATGTAATGTTTCTGTGGAAGCTAACCAGGATCTGTCCTGGTGGTCCTGTGGACCGACCACATGACAGCGTGCTGCGTTCGTGTTCTGGGACTGGGCTCATTTCAAACATGATATCCTTCCTATGGTTTCAGGACTTACACGGGGTCGTCCATGCCTTTATCTTTTCACCACTAGATGTCTGTAGCGCCCTGTACACACGTGTTACTCAGGCCTCCCTGCTCCACTTTCAACTGGTCAAACTGCTGCTCAGATCATCGCCACTTCAAGAAAACATGATCATATCACTGCTCGCCCTTTTCACACATCAACTGTGGAACATGTTCAGAAAATTTTGTGCAGACATTTTCTGGAGCTGAAGCAGCAGCAGGAGATTTTCCAGGTCAGACTTGTTCACAGCAACAGGAACATTCAGACGAGGGGTGGAGCCAAAACACATATCTCCATGATAACCATGGTTACGTTAAGTTACAGGTTCACTGTGAAGGATTTAGTGACGTCTCCAGGTGTCCTACATGTGAACGTTGTCCACTTGTCTACGTTCACATGAACGACTCCTGAAGATGTCCAGCAAGATGTTTAGAGACATCTAGTGGTGAAGTTACATATTACAAACAAATGAACCTCAAGGACACGAGGACTTTCAAGCTGTTTTCAGTCTTGAACTCTGTAAAATAGTGTCTGGACATTTTCTGGAGTTTGTCTTTCAAATATGAAGAACTGGTGGAGCAGAAGGAGGCGGGACATGACGTCTAAACTCTGCTGTGGAAAGATCAGTGTTGTTGTTTGCAGTTCATCCACACCGGCGTCGGCCGTTATCACCAAAACATCTGGAATCTCCTCGTCTTTCCAAGTTGACGTTTTCGTCTTTTACGTGTCTCTTCTTCTTCATCCTGAGATATTTTCTTTCTTTCAGTCTCATATCCGTCACGTGTTTGTGTCCGTCATCAACACGTCCACTCCCTCTCTGTGAATCCTCGGGACATTTACCTGCTCTATTCTCACATGGACTCACTCAGAAACTTTACTCGGAGGCTGCAGGAAAAGTTCCAGAAAATGTCCAGATAAACTTGACTCAGATTTCAGGTCTAAAAACCTCCCAGGTTTGGGAGTGATGTTTAGTCAAAGTCCTTTATTTTCACACATGGACTCAGTTTAATTGACAGTTAAGTTGAATCTTTTATACTTGATACTAGTCTTCTCTAGACTGGACTCCTGTAACTCCCTCCTCTCTGGAAGAAGACAAAAGTCACAAAGTCTCCAACTAGTTCAGAGCAGCAGCTTCTCACTGGTATTAAATCTCAACATCACATCACCCTGATCCTCGCTTCTCTCCATTGACTCCCTGTCCGTTTGAGAATTGATTTTCAGATTTGACTGATCACTTTTAAAGCATCTGGCCCCAAACTACATCACAGAACTCTTGAGCCTGTATGTGCCTGCACACAGCCTTAGATCCTCAGGTGGATCCTGCTGTTCCAAAGTCCAGGTTGAAAACTAAACCGTGACCGTGCTTTTACCATCAGGGCCCCTCGGCTTTGGAACGGCCCACCTGAGGAGATAAGGCAGAGTCAGTGACGTCTTTTCAGTCACTTCTTAAAACCCATTTTTATAGACTTGCTTTGATGTTATGTGTTTTTATCATTTTCACCTTTGATGTACTTGTTCATTTATCTCTATTGTCATATTACGGCTTTTATGTATTCAAGTTTTTATTTACTTTTCTTGATTTGCTGTCAAAGCACTTTGTAAACTCTGTTTTTAAAAAGTCCTTGATAAATAAAGTTTATTATTGTTTTTATTTATTCAGGTTGGAGGGCTGCAGTCTGTCAGAGATCAGCTGTTCTTCTCTGGCTTCAGCTCTGAGGTCAAACCCCTCTCATCTGAGAGAACTGGATCTGAGCTACAACTACCTGCAGGACTCAGGAGTGAAGGAGCTGTGTGGTTTTCTACAGAGTCCAACCTGTCCACTGGAGACTCTGAGGTCAGACATCATGTTTTAATGTGAAAGGTTCAGTGTGTAGAATTTAGTGACATCTAGTGGTGAAGTGTCATGTTGCTGCTGAATACCCCCCCCTTCCAAACATAAAAGAGAAGCTTGGGGGTGGAGCCAAAACACATATGTCCATGATAACCTCGAGGACACGAGGACTTTCAAGCTGTTTTCAGTCACTCTCTGGAATCTCCTCGTCTTTCCAAGTTGACGTTTTCGTCTTTTACGTGTCTCTTCTTCTTCATCCTGAGATATTTTCATTCTTTCAGTCTCATATCCGTCACGTTTGTGTCAGTCATCAACACGTCCACTCACTCTCTGTGAATCCTCGGGACATTTACCTGCTCTATTCTCACATGGACTCACTCAGAAACTTTACTCGGAGGCTGCAGGAAAAGTTCCAGAAAATGTCCAGAACAACTTGAGTCAGACTTCAGGTCTGAAAACAGCGACAGTGATGTTTAGTCAAAGTCCTTTATTTTCACACATGGACTCAGTTTAATTGACAGTTGAGTTGAATCCTTTATGCTTGATACTAGTCTTCTCTAGACTGGACTCCTGTAACTCCCTCCTCTCTGGAAGAAGACAAAAGTCACTCTCCCGCCTCCAACTAGTTCAGAGCAGCAGCTTCTCACTGGTATTAAACGTCAACATCACATCACCCTGATCCTCGCTTCTCTCCATTGACTCCCTGTCCGTTTGAGAATTGATTTTCTGATTTGACTGATCACTTTTAAAGCATCTGGCCCCAAACTACATCACAGAACTCTTGAGCCTGTCTGTGCCTGCATGCAGCCTTAGATCCTCAGGTGGATCCTGCTGTTCCAAAGTCCAGGTTGAAAACTAAACCGTGACCGTGCTTTTACCATCAGGGCTCCTCGGCTTTGGAACGGCCCACCTGAGGAGATAAGGCAGAGTCAGTGACGTCTTTTCAGTCACTTCTTAAAACCCATTTTTATAGACTTGCTTTGATGTGATGTGTTTTTACTGCGTTTTTATCATTTTCACCTTTGATGTACTTGTTCATTTATCTCTATTGTCATATTACTGCTTTTATGTTTTCAAGTTTTTATTAACTTTTCTTGATTTGCTGTCAAAGCACTTTGTAAACTCTGTTTTCCAAAAGTACTTTATAAATAAAGTTTATTATTGTTATTATTTATCCAGGTTGAATCGCTGCAGACTGTCAGAGATCAGCTGTTCTTCTCTGGCTTCAGCTCTGAGGTCAAACCCCTCTCATCTGAGAGAACTGGATCTGAGAGGAAACGAGCTGCAGGACTCAGGAGTGAAGGAGCTGTGTGGTCTTCTACAGAGTCCAACCTGTCCACTGGAGACTCTGAGGTCAGTTCACTGACTGACTTTTGTAGATCTCATATCTATAATACAACATTCATACATGATTTATCTCATTTAATTCTAATTTAACATAATCACTCTTCATTCATAACTTGAACTCATGAATTAATTTGACATTTTAAATATTCAGCTACTTGTTAAAACTCATCTGTGTTTAGTTCTGGATTTCCTAAACTGATCTGCAGGACAGAGACCGGGTCCAAATAATATATTGTTACTGAATCAGGACTCGTCTTTAGTCCAACATGTCTGATTTCATATTTATCTTCCATGTTATGAGTCTGTGCTGACATGAATATTTGTTATTTTCACACATGAACTCAGTTTAATTTACAGTTAAGTTTTATTCTTTATTCAGGTTGGAGGGCTGCAGACTGTCAGAGATCAGCTGTTCTTCTCTGGCTTCAGCTCTGAGGTCAAACCCCTCTCATCTGAGAGAACTGGATCTGAGCTACAACGAGCTGCAGGACTCAGGAGTGAAGGAGCTGTGTGGTCTTCTACAGAGTCCAACCTGTCCACTGGAGACTCTGAGGTCAGACATCATGTTTTAATGTGAAAGCTTCAGTGTGTACAATTTAGTCACATAGAAACTCAAAAGGTTTAGTTTGTCCAATTTTGGCTACTGTAAAGAACATGGCTGCCTCCGTAGAGAGGACCTGCTCCTAAATATAAATTATGTATGTATAAAATATTTCAATATAAAGTATTTCTGGATTATTTATAGAATCTTACACACTGGAGCTTTAAGGTCAAAGCTCAGAACATGTGTTCCTAACAGTGAACACTGATACTGAGCTGAGAGATGTTTGTAGAATGAGCGGTGAGGACCGAGTCAGGCTCAATGTGACTGAACTTTTACTGACAGATAAACAATCCAACGCTGGACAATGTGTACATGTAATGTTTCTGTGGAAGCTAACCAGGATCTGTCCTGGTGGTCCTGTGGACCGACCACATGACAGCGTGCTGCGTTCGTGTTCTGGGACTGGGCTCATTTCAAACATGAAATCCTTCCTACGGTTTCAGGACTTACACGGGGTCGTCCATGCCTTTATCTTTTCACCACTAGATGTCTGTAGCGCCCTGTACACACGTGTTACTTGTTGCGTTCGTTTATGATGATGGTCTACGAATGACAAGACGCACTCTGTCCGTAACATGTTGTTTACTTCAGACGAACACATAACAATGACACACACGGTGTTACCCTCGAACTCCCCCGTGTAGCAACAACTCTTAAGAGTTCCCATTACAGGACATCTCCCCCTTTTAGTTAGACATCTACCCCATAACACACTTTAACCTAGTAATATCTCTTTTACTGGTAACTCAAAAATGTTCAAGTATATCAGAACCCGTTCAATGAACAATTCTTATAGTTCTCTTATGGAAACCATTTTTTTCAGTACTATCATAGAACACATTTTATTTGTTATACTCTCTCTCTCTCTGAGAACAGAACTGTCTCTTAAATCAGAGTCTTACAAGTCCAAACGTACTGGAGGGTGTGACACTCTTCCTGATGAAGTCACACATGATGTGTTAGTGCTCTCAGTATGTATCTGACTGTTAGTGTGTCTGGTGCCCTGAACTGGTGCGTGACTAGGTGTGTCAGTGTTTCTTGACTTTTTGGATGTATGATGTACCTCAGGTACTGTACTCTGAACTAGTGGGTTGTGAAGTGTGCGCATGTGCGTATGATTTCTCCTGACCTGTCCATCTCCTCTGTCTATTATGTATGACCTTGGTGTTGAAGCCTGTTGTAAGACAGTCCCTTGTTGTTTGTCCCTGGGAAGCCACACCTTTTGGCCACAGTGCAGTTGTGATAAAGGTCGCACTCCGTGACGGCGGTTGTATTGCCGACACTGGTTCTCCTTTGTCTGTTTCTCAGACTTCCTGAATTCTCTGATGTTTCGCCAGCAAGGGAGAAGGGTCGTATCTGTCTCCCCATAAGGAGCTGTGCAGGGGAATAGACGCTGTCTAGAGGTGTAGCACGATAAGTCATCAGCGCCTTTGCTTTCTCACCTCCTCCTTTCCACAGTCCTTTTACAGTAGCCACTGCGTGTTCAGCCTCCCCATTTGCCTGCGGATATTGTGGACTACTGGTCACATGGTTGAACCCATACTCCATGGCAAAGGTCTTAAAGGGAGCTCCGCTGTATTGTGGCCCGTTGTCAGACACCACTGTTTCTGGTGTTCCATGGCGACTGAAAACATCCTTCAACATTGCCACAACTGTCTCTGCTGAAGCAACTTTGAGATGAGCTACCTCTATGTAGCGTGAAAAGTAATCCACTACAAGAAGGTAAGTCTGTTTCTCCCAGAAAAACAAGTCTGTGCCGACTCGTTGCCAGGGTCTCTCTTGTACTAGTGTGGTCAGCAGGGGCTCTCGGTGCTCTGCCCTGTGCTGTGAGCATGTTACACACTTTACCACCAGTTGTCTGTTATGTTGTGAAAGTCCAGGCCACCAAACTGACTGGCGGGCCCTAGCTCTACACTTAACAATACCCTGATGACCATGTTGTAGATTCATGAGAATCTCTTGCCTCATGCAGTGGGGAATCACAATCCTCTGGCCTCTGAGCAACAGTCCTCCAGCCAAGGTGAGATTCTCTCTTTCAGGCCAGTGTGCCCCCAGCTCTGGTGTGAGATCATGTTTCTCTGGCCACCCCGTCTCACAATATCCGGTGAGTTTTTTACAAACAAGGTCAGCTTTCTGTTTCTCTTGTGTCACCTTCAGTCTGGCTTTGGTGGCAGGAAGGCTTTGAACAATTGCATCCACAAACACTTTGACCTCTGCCTCGTTCTCTTTTTCTTCTTTTGTGAACGTGTGTTTCACTCGAGCTATTGATAGAGTGTCTGCTGTTATCAGCTGCTTACCCGGCACACGTACAATGTCGAATGTGAGTCTCAGCAGTCTCAGTCGGAATCTCAGAACTCTGGGTGAGAGCTCATCCAGTGCTTTGGTGCTTAAGAGTGGCACCAGTGGCTTGTGATCAGTCTCTAGCCTGAATCTTAGTCAAAGAAGGTAGGATGACAGGTGCTCACACGCCCAGGTAGCTGCCAAAGCCTCCTTCTCTATTTGTGCATAGTTTTTCTCTGCATCTGACAGGCCTCTATGAACACGACAGGTTTCCATGTTCCATCTGTCTGTTTTTGAGTCAACACGCCTCCAAGGCCATGGGTGAGTATGAAGCTAACAACCGTGGGGAGATCAGTTCAGCTTTCAGTCTCTGAAAGGCTTCTCTCTGTGGCTCTTCCCAACACCACTCATTCTTTCCACACAACAGGTCTCTGATTGGGCCTGTGTATGATGCAAGATCGGGTAAAAACTTGCCTATGTAGTCGGACATCCCCAAAAGTCTTTTAACTCCTTCGACATCAGACGGCTCAGGCATCTCCATGATGGCTCTGACCTTGCCTGGATCTGCGGCCACACTGTCTGCTGTGACCTGGTGCCCCAGGAACATGATGCTGTTGGCAACCTCACATTTTTCACTATTCAGTGTCAGGCCTTCCTTTTTCAGCTTTTCCAGGACCTGATAAAGTCTCTCCTTGTGCTGTTGTATGTCTTCTCCATACACTAATATGTCATCTGCATGACACACGACACCTGTGCAGCCCTCCAACATCTGTGACATGCGGCGTTGGAAGTGTTCAGGGGCTGAAGAAATCCCAAACGGCAGGCGATTGAATGCATATCGCCCGAATGGTGTAATTAATGTCGTCAGCAGCTTGCTCTCCTCTGACAGGGGGATCTGCCAGAAACCAGAGGTTGCATCCAGCTTTGTAAACACCTTCACTCCAGCCAACATGGCGAGTGTGTCATCTACTGCTGGGAGGATGTGTCTCTCTCTTCTAACCCACTTATTCAAGGGTGTTAGATCCACACACAGCCATATTGGTATCTTTGCTCTGGGCTTGGGAACCACAACCATGCCAGCACACCATGGTGTGGGTTGTGTCATTTTTGAAATCACCCCCAATTTCTCCATGCGCTCCAGCTCTATTCGCACTGAATCCTGCAGAGGAAGAGGCACCCGGTGTGGAGATGATAGAGCGTGTGGGACAGTGTCTGGCTCAAGCTCAATCTTGAAGGGCTCCTTTCATTTCCCCAAGCCTGAGAACACTGTGGGGAATTGTGCTTTCACCCCCTCCTGCTGAGTTTCAACTGTATGTAGTCTTTTTATGAGTCCTAGAGATTGGATTGCAGGGAGGCCTAGCAGGGGCTTACCCAACTCTTTAACAACATCAATCTGCTGTTCAGTTGTTCTCTTTGTGACACAGTTTCCCTTTAAAACAGCCTTTTACCTCCAACTTGTACGTTGCTGGTCCATACAGCGCCTTACAGTGCCTGCAGGGTCCCGTGCTTCTCAGTTGTATACATGCTGCTTGGGATCGCTGTAACTTCTGCCCCAGTGTCGAGCTTAAACACCGCCTCCTCTCCTTTCAGCTGTACCCGCTCAATCCATTCATTGGCTTTTGCTGAACGTGTCTCTCCTAAGAAGGAAAAACCTTCCTCGTCCGGACTCTCTTCATGTGCTTGTGTGATATTGTGAACTCTTTTGGCGGATCTGCATTTGTTTGCATAATGTCCTTTTTTGTGACATGACCTACACTCTGCATCACGAGCAGGACGGTCCTTCCAGGAATGCGTCTTCACATGACCACATCTGCTGCATCAGATGACTGCATGTCATTTTTCTGTTTGGTCACTTTCTGCCCCTTGGCTGTGTTTTCATCCATCACATCAACATGTCCAGTCACCTGCTCAGTCCCCCTCAGCACTGGCTGTTGTCTCTTTACTGCTGCACTTTGTCTCACTCTTCTTGTGGCTTTTTCCAGTGTTAGATCTGCATCCAACTGCAAATTTTCTGATAACTTGGCATCTCTTATGCCGACCACTGTTGGGTCTCTTATCAACTGTTCTCTCAAACCGACAAATTCACAGTGTTCTGCTAGTGTGTGCACTGCAGTTATAAAAGAGTCCACACTCTCACCTGGCTCTTGATTCCGTCTGTTGAAGCTCTTTCATAAATGACGTTTCGTTTGCTGACGCTGTGTGCGGTGAAGGCTGCCACCACCGCTGTGTACGACATTTTCTGTGCATCTGTCAGAGGCAGTACGTTCAAGATGTCCTCGGCGTCGTCTCCCGCCGCATACATGAAGTAGGCCTGGGACGATAACAAATTTTGCTGGACGATATATTGTCCCAAAAATGATTGCCAACATGATAATATATCATAATAATGCACACCCTTTCAAATACAATAAACTTTTATTTCTCAGTGTTTTTACCGTTGTAATTGTAATTTCAAGAACGTTTAGATATCCTGAATAAATAAAACTAACAAAAAATAAAATGGACTCTCAGTCTTAAAAATCACAACCAAAAACAATAAAATAGACCCGTCTCTGTTAAGAAAAACAGCACTCAAATATAAAACCACACACAACCAAAACAATCTCGCAGGCAATTCGTACTGTCTGTCAAGCATTTGCAGCATCTCTCTCAATGCTGGCTTTTCAACTGGGGGGCAGCATTTCTTTAGCGATGTAGCAAACTACACTTTCTGTGAGCGCACACTATTCTGTGCTGTTCCGTTTATATTTGCTTTGTCGACCAAACGCCTCAGTGAGTGTTGTCAGGATGAAGGCTCTGCATCTCGAGGTGCACTTTGTTTCCCCAACTGGGAAAACTGGATCGGGTGGTTATGCTTTAGGTGGGCATGCAAGTCATTCGGTTTGAAGCCAAAATATTCCCACACCGGGGCTGTGGCATTTGGCTTTGCAATCATCTTTTTTCCTCACGTTGCTCCACATGACACTCGTTTGCTGCACTCTGTGTGTGGAGCTAATGCTAGTGGCCCTGCCTCCCCCCACAGAGAGAAAGAGGCTGGATGACTGACAAGAGGGTTCACTCCGTTCATTCCGCAACAAACGCCCCCAGGTGCTGAGACTGAGCACAGAGTGAACCCTCTTGTCATCCAGCTTGGAGGCGAGAGACGAGGAAAACAAACACGCATGCACATTGCGATATATCGAGGCCGGAAAAATTATTAAGTTCATTTTAATTTATCGTGCGATTAATTGATTTATTGATTATCGGCCCAGGCCTAACATGAAGGCATTCACTTGAAACTCTTCTGACTGCTTGTCTAGTCCTGACGCTATTCTGTAGTGTTCAAAACGTTTCAACCATCTCGGCCATTCATTAGCATTGCTGAAGTCGAACTGGCCTGGCGGGGCTAACTGTGGCGCTGCTACTGGTGCTTCTTTGCCCATTTAGTCTTTTTTCCCGTTCTCAGTTTTCTTTCAGGTTTAGGACGTCTTCATTGCTTTATTTTACTTTTTTACTTTTGTTCTCAATCCCACTTTTGACACCATGCTGCGTTCGTTAATGACGATTGTTGATGAATGACAAGACACACACTGTCCGTAACATGTCGTTTACTTCAGACGGACACATAACAATGACACACAAGGTGTTACCCTCTAACTCCCCCGTGTAGCAACAACCCTTAAGAGTTCCCATTACAGGACATTACTCAGGCCTCCCTGCTCCACTTTCAACTGGTCAAACTGCTGCTCAGATCATCGCCACTTCAAGAAAACATGATCATATCACTGCTCGCCCTTTTCACAAATCAACTGTGGAACATGTTCAGAAAATTGTGTGCAGACATTTTCTGGAGCTGAAGCAGCAGCAGGAGATTGTCCGGGTCAGACTCGTTCACAGCAACAGGAACATGTGGGGACATTCAGACGAGGGGTGGAGCCAAAACACATATCTCCATGATAACCTCGAGGACACGAGGACTTTCAAGCTGTTTTCAGTCACTCTCTGGAATCTCCACGTCTTTCCAAGTTGACGTCTTCGTCTTCTACGTGTCTCTTCTTCTTCATCCTGAGATATTTTTATTGTTCCAGTTTCACGTCCGTCACGTTTGTGTCCATCATCAACACGTCCACTCGCTCTCTATGAATCCTCGGGACATTTACCTGCTCTATTTTCACATGGACTCACTCAGAAACTTTACTCGGAGGCTGCAGGAAAAGTTCCAGAAAATGTCCAGAACAACTTGAGTCAGACTTCAGGTCTGAAAACAGTGACAGTGATGTTTAGTCAAAGTCCTTTATTTTCACACATGGACTGTTAATTGACAGTTAAGTTCAATTCAATTCAATTCAATTTTATTTATATAGCGCCAATTCATAATTTACATTATCTCAAGGCACTTTACATTTAAAGGTCAAGACCTTAAAACAATATTAACATAGAGAAACCCAACAGTTCCCACAATGAGCAAGCACAGGCGACTGTGGAGAGGAAAAACTCCCTCATTAACAGGGAGAAACCTCTGGCAGAACCAGGCTCAATGTGGGCGGTCATCTGCCTCGACCGGTTGGGGTGAGGAAAGAAAAGTAAGGGGGGAGGAAAGGAGAGATGGGTGGAAAGCGGGGGAGAGAAGAGAGATGAGGTGGAGAGAGAGAGACCGGTAACAATTTGGCACCAAGTTGAATCCTTTATACTTGATACTAGTCTTCTCTAGACTGGACTCCTGTAACTCCCTCCTCTCTGGAAGAAGACAAAAGTCATAAAGTCTCTGTGGCGTTCGACCACGCCACGGGGTTCCCCTCACGACAGCCAGAGACAAACCAGTCTAACCATTGCTTGTTTAGCATCTTTTATTTACTCTCCCAACAGAACATACAAAACATGTAACTTAACTGGTCCAGCACTTTCTGCTGGACCTTCAGCTTCACCCAGTCTCTCTTCCCAGTGTCTTTCTCCAGTGTGTCTTTCCTGAGTGTTCTCAGAGCGTTTTCCCCCCGAGGCAGCTCTGCTGCCTCCTTTTAAAGTCTGAGGATCAATCAGCTAACAGCTCTCACCTGTGCTGATTGATCCTCAGTGGTGCAGGTGAAGGTGCTCTCTCCGCCCCTTCACCTCCACAGTCTCCAACTAGTTCAGAGCAGCAGCTTCTCACTGGTATTAAATGTCAACATCACATCACCCTGATCCTCTCTTCTCTCCATTGACTCCCTGTCCGTTTTAGAATTGATTTTCAGATCTTACTGATCACTTTTAAAGCATCTGGCCCCAAACTACATCACAGAATTCTTGAGCCTGTATGTGCCTGCACGCAGCCTTAGATCCTCAGGTGGATCCTGCTGTTCCAAAGTCCAGGTTGAAAACTAAACCGTGACCGTGCTTTAACCATCAGGGCCCCTCGGCTTTGGAACGGCCCACCTGAGGAGATAAGGCAGAGTCAGTGACGTCTTTTCAGTCACTTCTTAAAACCCATTTTTATAGACTTGCTTTGATGTGATGTGTTTTTATCATTTTCACCTTTGATGTACTTGTTCATTTATCTCTATTGTCATATTACGGCTTTTATGTGTTCACGTTTTTATTTACTTTTCTTGATTTGCTGTCAAAGCACTTTGTAAACTCTGTTTTCCAAAAGTACTTAAAAAGTTTAAAGTTATTATTGTTATTATTTATTCAGGTTGAATCGCTGCAGACTGTCAGAGATCAGCTGTTCTTCTCTGGCTTCAGCTCTGAGGTCAAACCCCTCTCATCTGAGAGAACTGGATCTGAGCTACAACGAGCTGCAGGACTCAGGAGTGTGGGAGCTGTGTGGTTTTCTACAGAGTCCAACCTGTCCACTGGAGACTCTGAGGTCAGTTCACTGACTGACTTTTGTAGATCTCATATCTATAACACAACATTTATACACGATTTATCTCATTTAATTCTAATTTAACATAATTCCTCTTCATACTTAACTTGAATTCATGAATTAATTTGACATTTTAAATATTCAGCTACTTGTTAAAACTCATCTGTGTTTAGTTCTGGATTTCCTAAACTGATCTGCAGGACAGAGACCGGGTCCAAATAATATATTGTTACTGAATCAGGACTCGTCTTTAGTCCAACATGTCTGATTTCATATTTATCTTCCATGTTATGAGTCTGTGCTGACATGAATATTTGTATGTTATTATCACACATGAACTCAGTTTAATTTACAGTTAAGTTTTATTCTTTATTCAGGTTGAATCACTGCAGACTGTCAGAGATCAGCTGTTCTTCTCTGGCTTCAGCTCTGAGGTCAAACCCCTCTCATCTGAGAGAACTGGATCTGAGATACAACAAGCTGCAGGACTCAGGAGTGAAGGAGCTGCTTGATCTAGAGCAGAGTTCAGACTGTCGACTGGAGACTCTGAGGTCAGTAGATGTTTGGAGTCAGTCCACGCTGCTTTCATCAGTATTTTACTAAACACAGTCAGTATCACAGTACAGATCCAGGGTCTGTACTACGAAGCAGGATTTGTGGTTATCAGGTTAACTTCAGGTTTAGTTTTTTCAGTCCTACGAAGCTCGTTCACTTCTTATCTGGTTAAATCACCATGGTAACTGATGATGAACGGCTAACCTGCTCCGAAGCAGGTTAAGTTGGAGATCAACCCGTATAAAAGCTCCGCCCACTGACCAGCGTGACTCTCCACTGTTGTGTGGTGCACACTCTCCTTAAAGGGACGGAGAAGAGAAGTTTAAACCAACGTCTGGTTGGTTCAGTTGATCTCAGCCACTAACACACCCAGTACATCTCAATCTCTCCAGACTCATCCTGTCACCAAAATACCAGATGCTCTCAGTCAGGTCCCTGAAAATAGCTCCATGTGTTTTTATTGAGTAGTGACGTCAGAGGTTTGCACCACAGTGTGTCCTCAGAGACAGAGTGTGTCCTCAGAGACAGTGTGTCCTCAGAGACAGAGTGTGTCCTCAGAGTCAGTGTGTGTCCTCAGAGACAGTGTGTGTCCTCAGAGTCAGAGTGTGTCCTCAGAGACAGTGTTTGTCCTCTGAGTCAATGTCCTCAGAGACAGTGTGTCCTCAGAGACAGAGTGTGTCCTCAGAGTCAGTGTGTGTCCTCAGAAACAGTGTGTGTCCTCAGAGACAGTGTGTGTCCTCAGAGACAGAGTGTGTCCTCAGAGTCAGTGTGTGTCCTCAGAAACAGTGTGTGTCCTCAGAGACAGTGTGTGTCCTCAGAGACAGTGTGTGTCCTCAGAGACAGTGTGTCCTCAGAGACAGAGTGTGTCCAACTAAAGCTCATCATAGAGACCACATCATGGGATTCAAACTCTGCTGTCAGTCAAACTGTCCATGTCTGTGATTGGTCATACGCAGTAAACCCCGCCCCTTTTATGTGACACATGTCTTCACCTGTAACAGCAGGAAATCCACCTCTCAAGTGTCCACTCTGCACTTTCACATGCAGAGGAAACACACGTGATGGTCAAAGTGTGTGCAGCTCTTAGCGTGTTCATTCCAACACGTGAACATGAAGCAGAGAGGAAGCTGCTCCACCTCTGAACAGGACTGAAGTCCCTGCTGCTCTTTATACTGGATGTGCTGCATCACTGACTCACAGCTGATGAAGTGAGTCTCTGTCAACACTGATGTCTTCTTCTCTCAACAGATGGTGGACAGGATCTTTCTCTAGGTGAGTGTGAAGAGGACAGTGTGAAGAGGACAGTGTGTGTGGACGGAGGCTGAGCTGTGTCCTGATGATCCAGAGGCTGAAGCAGCAGCAGCTTGTGTGTAGAGCGGCTCTGACTGGGCCTTGTTGCTGGGAGGCAGAGTGGAGACAGAGCTCCAGAGGAATCAGAGGAGGTGAGCTGCTCTGAGATCAGCTGTCACACAGTGTCCAGTCCACCGTCCTCCCTGTGTGTTCCTGTGTGACACAGCATCATCAGTGGATCTGCTGCTGCTCTGTCCTTTGACACAGAAAAGTCAAAGTTGTAAATATTTCCAAGTTATGTGCAGAAAAATATGCAGATTTAATGCAAATGTAACTTTCAAATGTAGAAAGTGACATTCTATCTACTGGTGGGGACATGAAGCTGTGAGCAGTCGCTATTATAAATAAATAACTGCTGAGTTCAGACGAGCGTCTTATAGTTTAAAACTATTTGTACAAATGTACATGAAATAAAAGGAAATGAGGGAATATCCCTTAAAGGTCCAGTGTGTAAGATTTAGGTGAAATGGAACTATTGGCAGAAATTTAATGGAGAATAATCCTCATGATGTTTTCACTGGATCATTTCATCCAAATTTTATGAATTGTTGTTTTCTTTACCCCAGAAAAGACCTTTTATATTTAAATACTTTATATTCAAATACTTTATATTCAAATACTTTATATTCAAATACTTAATATATTTACATGGAGGGGATCCTCTCTATGGAGGCCGCCATGTTTTTAACAGACTGGACAAACTAAACACCTTTTGGGTTTTAATAACTGAAGCTACCACAGTTTCTTTTTCATGTTTAGAAGGAGAGGGGGAGGGGAGGGCTGTTCAGCTGCAACATGACACTTCAACACTAGATGTCACTAAATTCTACACACTGAACCTTCGAAGTGACACTTTTCACGTCCAGGACATGATGTCATCACTTGGAACTGTCGTATGTCAACATGTTGTGTAAACTCCGACAGGACGCTCTAATGTTTTATCAATGATTATTGATTATTCTGAGTATGATCTTATTCAGGTTAAGTTGATCAGAACATACAGTTTATACGTCAGTGTCTTCTTCAGATTATTGTCTTAATCTGGTTGATACCAGAATATTGTATCTATGGAAAAAAAACAGTTAGTGACATGTAGTCAAATAAATATATAAAAAATAAATACATTCGTCTCTGTTTTGTGTCATTGATTGTTGAGAGGCAGCTTCCACTGATGCCACACTCTCAGAGAGCGACTACTGCTGTTTCTGACTTATTCAGGGAGATGTGGACTAGTTTGTGAACGTTAACTTACTCATATTGATCCGGGGCATGGATGGTTGAGACGCTGCGTACAGTTATGGTGTCATCCCTTCAAATCTGTTTTATTGTTTTCTGCTTCTGTCCTTATATGTACTGTATTTTAATAAAGCTGATTCCCAATTCCATATTTTTATGGGTCCATGCGATGTTAATTCTTTTATTTTTGTTTACTGATAATTTACAAGATGTGCCACACTACACACTCCTAACAGCGCTGCACAACAAATGAGTGATTGGGCTTCCCACACTAGGTTTCCCTAAAGATCAAGGAGAACAAAGTCATTTCTCTTAAGTATTGTGTACTCATATTGCTTAGTACTTGTGTTTTTTGAACTGCATTCAAATATTAAGTGATATAACTGTTGTATACGTGTCGGCTATATTACATGTTCTGCTGTCGAAAACCTTTTGAGGACATCATTATTACTTTGCACTGTAACAATGTGCAACAAGTGACACGTGCTCACTTCACTGCATTCCCATCTGTACATTCCAGTATTTCCATATGTATATTTATGTAGCCTATTGTACACATCTTTATCTGATTTAATATCTGCTCTTTTTCTGTAGATATGCAAATCATGTATTGTTAGTTTCCATGTATCTGCAAACGTAGTAGAAAATGTCTTTCCTTCACTTGTCTTTAGTCTTGCAGCTTTAGGTCTCGCGGTAGAGACAATTTCAAGGTGTGTTAGCCTCTAGTGTACGTTCCGATCCACACAACAGTCTCGGGGCAAATCATTTCAAGACTGCCAACATGATGTAACCAGTTTCTGTGTAATGACTTTTATCCAGGCATCATAGATGTTGATAGAGAGTTGAGCTGTTGTTAGAACGATGTACAACAATCTGGTACACAAGAACGTGGTAGGACGTGGCAGTGATGTCAGTGGAATAGATGCTTAATGACTGGAACTGGAACCCTGCTCTCTTTTCAATGAGTTACGTAAAAAGACTCAGATTTGCTCTGACTTTACTCCTCTGTCTGAAATGATGATGGTGAGAAGCTGTTATTAATGCATCATCAGCTAATTAATGTTCGTGCTTTGTGAACATGAAGGAATTTTTCATTTTAGAGTCACAAAGTTAGGTTTGTTCTCTAGAAGTCTCTGGAGCACTAACCTGACGTGCTGCCGATGTTCTTGCTGACTTCTGGAGAAAATGAGGATGTCATCTAGATACACAAACACAAATCGGTTCAGCATGTCTTTGAGCACATCGTTAACTAAGGTTTGGAAGGCGGCGGGAGCATTGGTGAGGCTAAACGGCATCACCCGGTACTCAAATGGCACAAGCGGGTTGTTGAAAGCCGTCTTCCACTCGTCTAATTTAGAGAAGTTGTTAGCCTCATGAAGGGGATCAAAGCTGATTCTATCAGGGGCAGTGGATACTTGTTTTTAACTCTACTATTATTGAGAGCATGAAAGTCTATACAGGGTCGCAGGGAGCCATCTTTCTTTTTAACAAAAAAGAATCCAGCTCCTACAGGGGATGAAGATGGTTGATGAGTCCCCCAGACAGCGTTTCCTGAATGTATTGTTCCTCAGTCTCTTTGTCAGGTTTTGACAGGTTGAACATTCTGCTGGAGGGAAGCGTGTGGAGGTTGATGGTGCAATCGTAAGGTTGGTGAGGGGGTAATGAAAGGGCCTTGTCCTTTTTTCTGAAAAACCTCCCCAAGGTCGTGATAAACTGAGGGACCAAGGGATAGGTCAGGAGTTTTAGAAACAGGTGAGTGAATGGAACCTGAAGAAGGCCTGGCCGATCTGAGACAGTGTAAGTGACAATGTACGCTCCAACCTACTACACTGTCTTCAGTCAATGTGGGCATTGTGGAGTTGCAGCCAGGGTTGACCCAGAAACAAGGGTGAGTGAGGAGAAGATATGACCAGAAATTGGATGGACTCTTGGTGGTTGGAGGTGAGCAGGGTAATAGGGGTGGTTTGGTGGGTAATTCGAGCCAGGTGTCATCTAAGGCATTAACCTCTATGGGTTCAGGAAGAGGAGTGAGAGGGATGTTGCTCTGAGAAACTAGATTAGAGTCCATGAAGTTCTCATCAGCTCCAGAACCCACCAGGGCCTAGAGAGGGAGACAGAGAGACTTAATACTGATCTTAGCATCTACCAGAGAAGTTTGGGATGAGTTACAGTTGATGGAGGAGCTCGTCTGGCTCAACAGGGTCCCTCCTCTGCCTGATGAGCCTAATCTTTTGGCCGATTTGGACACTGGACAAGGGTGTGGCCGGGCTGGCCGCAGTACTGACAGAGCCTCTCTCCTTCAACTTTGCGAGCTGTTGATGTGGTAACTTTGGTTATTGTTATTTATTCAGTTATTCATCAGAGTTCCAGATTTGTAGTCAGTAATTCCATGAGACTCATTCAATATATTTGCTGTTGTAACCCCATGAAAAATACAGTCGGGTTTATTGCGTGTGTTTTCTTGCTGGATTCATGTTCATTCATTTTCATGTGTGAGTTCATGAAACCACACACACACACACACACACACACACTCCATAGACTTTGACATGGACTCTAACTGACTTTGGACTGAACTTTATTGAACTTTGAACTTTGCTATCAGAACAGCTAGAAGCTGGAAGCAAATAAATATTTGTGTTAACTTTGCACATTAGCCTTCCCTCGCTCCTTGAGTTGAACCAGGGTACGGTATTTATCTACCTGTCTAACTTACTGGGTCATACACTCCAGGTTACACTGTCTTTTCCCTTCCTTTGACGGGCGGTGCCCTGATTTATCTTTTATCAATTCAAGTTATCATTTAATATTTTTAATATTCGTATTTAATATGTTTCTGATAGCCACATTTATTGAATGCCCAAAAGCACAACATTGAATGGTGCCACGTTTAATTTAGTATAATCACAACAGTAGTAATAGTAGGGATAGTCAGAAAATAGACTCTGGTAAAAGCAATAAATAAGTAAACATGCAATATAAGAGCAAGGAGGTATAAAATAGAAATAGAATGGGAATTATATTTACAATTGAAACAGAATATATACAGTGGAATGCTCATCAGCCATTGAATTCCACTGATAGGAGAGAGAATTAAATAGATAATAAATATTGTGAAAAATCATATAAAGACAGAAAGTCTCCAATCTTTCCTTTCAACACTTTTTAATTGATGTGTGAATCATTGATTCCACCATTCCGCCTTTAAATACGGAGCAGAAGTCATGAGGGCGCCTCCCTGTGGACAGATGGATGCACAGCAGCTGGTCCAGTAGCAGCTCTGTCTCCAAACAGCTGATCAGACTCTTCTCTCCTGTGAACATCCGGTGAGTCCAACAGTCTCTTGACTTCTTGTTCTTCTAGACATTTGTTTGACAAGATGTTTCACTGGTGGAGGAAAAGCTTGTGTTTGTGTTTGTATAGTTTTGTGTGTTAAAGAGGGTTCACTCTGCTCAAAGTCTGAGAAACAGAATGATTTGAACTGATCAGTGTGTTTGTTGTTTATCCCTGAAAGTGTTGTTGTCTTGTTTGTTAGTTGATCTCTGGACTCTTTATTGTGTCATTCAGACTTTGTCTTTTCTCATTATTTGATATTATAATTCTGTGTTCACAGACAGAAATTTTTGTTCATTCAACATGAAAAGTTTCTTTGTGGTTAAAGTTGATTCAACGTGAAAGAGAAGTTTCTTTACATGTTGAAAAAGAGTCTTACTCACAAAGAGTCAAGTTCTTACATTGAAGTAACACGTACTAAATATTGTGTGACGAGGCGACGGCCTGTTGTCACTACTGAGGAGTTTAAACTCAGTGAGGCTTGAACAACCATTGTTGAAGAAGGGACTCTTGTATTTTACATCGAGGATTATTTCACTGTGATGCATTCAGCTTCTCTGGGTTCAGACAATAAAGATACATTTTTATGAAATCAGGAAGTAAATCAGGAAGTGGATCAGGAAGTAGTTCAGGAAGTAGATCAGGAAGAATCTGTTGTATTTAAAAAATACGAGGAGAATATTCAATACTCAATAAACACATATACACGTATTTAACGTGTCATTTGACACTCTGGTGACAACTAGGACCTGATCAGTACATGAAGTTTACTTAGTGTTGGTTTGATTCCCTCCAGAGTTTATGAGGCTGCATTTAAACATCATGAGAAATGACCAGTCCACTTTGTGTGCTCAGTACAACACGAGACGTGACGTGAACAGCAGGAGTCAGTGTTAAAGTGATGATCCGACACCATCCATTCATCACTGAACACATGATGGTAAGTTTGTCACCTAAATCATCCTGATACAAACTGGATTCAATGAACGTGAACTAGTTCTTTTCAAACGTGAACTGACACAACACTGACTATTATCATTATGAGAATATGAATAGCCTGTTATTGGTGCTATAAGAACCATGTGCTATTCTATACTATATTCTACTAAATGTGTGTTTGTGGAAAAAGTGGGTGGATGAAACCAGGACTGCTCCTGTAATGAATGTAGAGCTCTGCTCATTTTTACAAGTTGATCTGTGGAACTACACGTGCAGCTCATAGAATGTGAATATGTTTTTGGATCTGTTGGTTTCTATACTTTTCCTCACTTTGTTGAACACCCAGAAAAGTTCTGTTTGCTCCACGATGTGCTGTGTGCATCACAGGTAAGTTATGGTTTGTGATTATGGGAAAAAAAGTCAAATATATGAAGTCAATAAAAGTGAATCTGTGAAGGCATTGAATGTATGTTTTGCTGTGGCACAAATTAAAGTCATATTCTTTGAATGGTATTTTTATATCTGTTTGCATTTCTGTGGAGCTGTGGACAAGACAGCAGGAGACAACAGGCCAGATTAGCAGGCCTCCCCCAAATCTAAAAATGATCATATTACATTCTTGCCACCACCAGGTTGTTTCCTAATCAGGTTTTGTCACTTCACTTAAACCTTCCCTCCCCCAACCAGTTGACTCTTATGATGCTTGACCTGACTCCAACCCTGACTAACCTGAACCAGGTATCCTGGCCTACTCTCCAACCTTGGACTCTGATTTACAGTTTGATATTCACCCTGGGAGGAGGCCCTTCCTGACTGGTAGAACACAGGGCAAGAAGTTCTCAATGCATTCACGTCCTTTACCAGCAGATGTCAATGTTTGACTTGTTTCCCGCTTTGCTCAATGCGAGGACACTGCACAGGTTTCTAGTTTGGACTCCAACAAAGAGTCTGCAGAGTCTGCAGTCACTGAGCATGTTGTTAATGTCTTGTTGGACTATTTGAGACACGTGTAGCTGTGATCATAACGATGGAAAGTAAACAGTGGTACTTTATCACACAACACCATCTTAAAAGTAGCTTTAAAGTTTTGGTTGGAACTGAGGTGACGTTCGATGTCTCTCCAGCAGAATTTAGTTCCTGGAAGAGAGAGGAAGTCTTTGAAACTGATGAAATATTAACATTTAACTGTCAAATCAATAAATGCACTCAAGGAGTTCACAAAACTTCAGGCATTGTAAAATCCAGACTGCAGCTCTGCAACACATATTGAAAAAGGCAAAATGACTGGTGGGCAGAGCAGGTTCATCTATTTTTTGAAGTTCTGTAAGGCTACAGACAACATTTATTTTAATTATTAACATGTTTATTACTTTATTAGAGGTCAATCTAAATATTCTTATCACTTTAAGGATGGATAAGAAATGAACTGATGTTCGTGCCAAATGTTTTTTTTTTCCCCACAACAATAAAATCATTATTATCTCAGTGAAGTTAAAATCCTTCTACCTTTACATCACCAAACATTTAAAACCTAATTCAGTTCAGAATGAGAAACTTTCCCTCTTCACATTAATGCAAAAACAGCCTCTGATGTAACAAACAACAATGTTTTGAATGTAAGTGACAGAAATGATCGCCTGTGTGGTTTGACTGTTGCTGTGAGCTCATGGCGAGTGTTTGGACGTTGCTCAGTGACTCACACATTGAGATAAGATAAGAGGAGCAGAGTCCGTTCACTTTAGCTTCTGTTTCCTCCTCCACTCTGAGCTGCTCTCACTGTCACTAATAAACTCTCATCACTAGTGATCAGGACCTGATCAGTTCATGAAGTGACTCAGTGTCTGTTTGAGTCCAGAGTTTATGAGGCTCATTTAAACATCATGAAAAATGACCAGTCAACATTTTACAGCTCAGTAACATGAGACGCTCGCAGTCAGGACTCAGTGTGAAAGTGAAGATCTGGATTCATGATCCTACATCAATTATTAACTAAATATATGATCTAATAAAACATGAACTGTGAACATGAACCAGTTCATCTTCATGGAACTGGACTTTGAACTGCTTCAACACGGAGGAGGAGCAGGAGAGCAGGAGAGTGTCAGACTCCATTTTCACTTGGAGGAGCAGGAGAAGAAAAGTGAGCAGGTGAGTGTTCACACAACTTTATGAAAGTTTTACTGTCACACTCTCTCACCTGCTGTTAACATCCATCTGCTGATCACACGGCTCCAAGTTTGTCAGTTCACACCTGGTGACAGACGTAGTTTCCATGTGATGGGATCACCAGAGACAGATGTGAACAGCAGGTGTGGAACAAAGTGTCTTCAAATGACTCATTAGCAGAGTTAACTCACAATTTCACTTTTTATCTTCATCACATCTGTTAATCAAGTGTTTAATACAGAATCATACATTACTGTGTGTGTGTGTGTGCGTGTATGTTTCCTGAACAGACCTGTTTGTCCTGATTCCTGTGAGCTCAGTGTTTTTCCTCTCAGACTGAAGATGAGTGGTTATGAGGAGGAAGAGGACAGAGCAGAGTCTCCAGAGTTCAGCTGTGTGTCTCTGAAGAGTGACCGGTCCAGGGGAATCCCACCAAACTTCAGTAATGAACCTGGACCCTCACACACAAAGTAAGAGACTGTTTCTACTGTGAACTGATCTGAAGAGGATGTAGTTTCCTCTAGTGTGGCCCCTGCATTAGGACACAGCTTCATTGAAACTGGTGACTAATCTCTCAGAATCCCTCAAAGAGCTCAGACCTCCACCAAGGCCCAACACGCTCCTGATGAAACCACTTTGAAATTCACTACATACTCATTTTTATTTGGATCTGCACCAAATTTCACTCACTCATAAACATCAGTCCTCTGAACATCTGGTTCACAGAACACATCCTTCACCAAGTTTACTGGTGATCTGTTCAGTGGTTTTTATAATCCCACTAACGAACCAACCAACACACAAACATACAGGGTGGAAACAAAACCTCCTTGACAGAAGTGATGACGACCTGTGACTGTGACATTTGACTTATCAGGACATGTCTTCACAGAGAGAGGAGGAGGAGGAGTCATGTTTCTGAGGAGGAGCAGTCGTCCCGCTGTGCTTCGTGTCAGGACGTCCTGAAGGATCCAGTCTCCACCAGCTGTGGACACTGGTTCTGCAGACAGTGCATCACCTCATACTGGGACCAGTCTGGTTCTTCAGGAGACTCCTCCTGTCCCCAGTGTGGACAAAGATCCAGAAGAGGAGCTGGAGCTCAGACAGCCGGTCAGAGCAGCACTGTACATGTGTCTGCTGATGTCTTCACTTCTGACAACAGCACATGTTTGATTTTGTTCCTTCATACAGCATCAACATTTCACTTGGTTATAAAAGCACAAAGTTCAAAAGCTTTGATTTTCTCTAGTTTTTCTGTATCTGATGAAAACAATCAGCAGATTCTCAGATTCTCTGTCTTTAGTCTCACATTGTTTCTTGTCTTTCAGCAGATCGGGGTCTGCAGGAGGTTTTAGACCAACATAAGATCAGTCTGAGGAGGAGATGTGAACATGTGACTGAAGGAACTGAGGAAACAGGAAGTAGAACCCTCCTCAACAGGATCTACACTGAGCTCTACATCACAGAGGGACAGAGTGAAGAGGTTAATACTGAACATGAGGTGAGGCAGCTTGAGACGGCTTCCAAGAAGAAGAGCCTCCACGACACTCCCATCAAGTGCCACGACATCTTTAAAGCCTTCACTGACCAGCAGAGCAGCATCAGAGTCGTCCTGACCAACGGCGTCGCTGGAGTTGGAAAAACCTTCTCGGTGCAGAAGTTCACTCTGGACTGGGCAGAGGGTTTAGAAAACCAAGATGTGGGTCTGCTGGTTGTGCTTTCGTTCAGGGAGCTGAACCTGGTGAAAGACGAGCAGCACAGTCTTCTCACGCTGCTCCGTGTTTTCCATCCAACATTACAGAAGCTCACGGCAGAGACGCTCGCTGTCTGTAAACCTTTGATCATCCTTGACGGCCTGGATGAAAGCAGACGTTCTCTGGACTTCAACCACAGGGAGGTCGTGTCTGAGGTCACACAGAGGTCATCATTCAACGTGCTGCTGACAAACCTCATCCAGGGGAATCTGCTTCCCTCGGCTCTCGTCTGGATAACCTCCAGACCTGCGGCGGCCAATCAGATCCCTCCTACATGTGTTGACAGGGTGACAGAAGTACGAGGCTTCACTGACGCCCAGAAGGAGGAGTACTTCAGGAGGAGATTCAGTGATGAGGAGCTGAGCAGCAGAATCATCTCACACATCAAGACGTCCAGGAGCCTCCACATCATGTGTCAAATCCCAGTCTTCTGCTGGATCAGTGCTACAGTTCTGGAGCACATGTTGACCACAGACCAGAGAGGAGAGCTGCCCAAGACCCTGACGGACCTGTACTCACACTTCCTGCTGGTTCAGACAAAGAGGAAGAACAACAAGTACGGTGGAGGACATGAGACGAGTCCACAGCAGCTGACGGAGGCTGACAGGGACGTTCTTCTGAAGCTGGGGAGGCTGGCGCTTAAACATCTGGAGGAAGGAAACATCATGTTCTACCAAGAAGACCTGGAGCAGTGTGGTCTTAATGTCACAGAGGCCTCGGTGTACTCAGGAGTTTGTACTGAGATCTTCAGGAGAGAGTGTGTGATCTTCCAGAAATCAGTCTACTGCTTTGTTCATCTGAGCGTTCAGGAGTTTCTGGCTGCAGTCTACATGTTCCACTGTTACACCAAGAGGAACAGAGAAGAACTCAAGAACTTCTTCGGAACACATGGGAAAAGATGGGGTACCTTCTCCCTGGATGACCTCCTGAAGAGAACCATGGAGAAATCCCTCACCAGTAAAAATGGTCATCTGGATCTGTTTGTTCGCTTCCTTCACGGCCTCAGTCTGAAGTCCAACCAGAGAGTCTTAGGAGGCCTGCTGGGTCGGACAGAGAACAATCCAGAGAACATCCAGACATACATCATCAACAACCTGAAGAAGATGCAGAGTGATAACATTTCTCCTGACAGAAGCATCAACATCTTCCACTGTCTGACTGAGATGAACGACCACTCAGTACATCAGCAGATGCAACAGTTCCTGACGTCAGAGAACAAATCAAAGGAGAAACTCTCTGAGATCCACTGCTCAGCTCTGGCCTACATGCTGCAGATGTCAGAGGAGGTTCTGGATGAGTTGGACCTGGAGAAGTTCAACACATCAGACCAGGGTCGACGGAGACTGATCCCAGCTGTGAGGAACTGCAGGACGGCTCTGTGAGTCCAGACATGATCAATAACATGTTGAATCAGTGAACACATCCTCTGCCACATTGTTAGTCTGAATGAACGCTTGTACCAGATCTGAAAGGATTCTCTTGAGGTGTTTTTAAGATAAAATGTTCATGAGGCAAAAAGAGGATTTACCAGGGTGAGGGTCACATGATCACGTGTTGTATGAATGTTGTGTTTTCTGATTTTATTCTCACAGATTTGATATTTTCTTTAATTACAGACTCGGTGGTTGTGGACTCTCAGAGACTCACTGTGAAGTCGTGGCTTCAGCTCTGAAGTCAGACCCCTCACATCTGAGAGAACTGGTTCTGAGTAGAAACATCCTGAAGGACTCAGTAGTGAAGCTGCTGTGTGCTGGACTGGAGAGTCCAAACTGTCGACTGGAGACTCTGAGGTCAGGTCCTTAAATCCTTGAATGTTCACTTTTCCAACGTTCTTTCTTATTTGGTCATTATCTATTTAAATTGAATTGTCTCAGTTCTGCTCTGCTCACTGTCCCTCAGTCATCTGTCCCTCACCCAGCCTGTCAGTCACGTCCACCTCATCAGCCCAACTCCATTCACCTGCACACACCTGCTCCTGATCACTAGTGTCAGTGAATAACATGTGGACTGAGGCCGAGCACTCGTCCTCCTCAGGTTCTCAACAATAAGACACGTTCTTATTGAAGCACGTTGGACAGTTGATGAGTATAGAACCAAACAGGAAGTGACTGTCAGGAGCCATCTCTACTTTAAACAGTGTTTAATGACACAAACCTACTCAGTGACCAAACACACAGAGAAGAAGGTGATGAATGAAACAATGGTCCAACATGTCTGATGTGATATTTATCTTCAGGTCACAGACTGGACTGAGGTCAGCAGCATGTTGAGAGTCTGTGTTGACATGATGACGATCCACAATAACAGGAGGACACATTCAAACATTCACATTTCTTTATCCAGGTTGTATCACTGCAGTCTGTCAGAGATCAGCTGTTCTTCTCTGGCTTTAGCTCTGAGGTCAAACCCCTCTCATCTGAGAGAACTGGATCTGAGCTACAACGAGCTGCAGGACTCAGGAGTGAAGGAGCTGTGTGGTCTTCTACAGAGTCCAACCTGTCCACTGGAGACTCTGAGGTCAGTTCACTGACTGACTTTTGTAGATCTCATATCTATAACACAACATTTATACACGATTTATCTTATTTAATTCTAATTTAACATAATTCCTCTTCATTCATAACTTGAATTCATGAATTAATTTGACATTTTAAATATTCAGCTACTTGTTAAAACTCATCTGTGTTTAGTTCTGGATTTCCTAAACTGATCTGCAGGACAGAGACCGGGTCCAAATAATCTATTGTTACTGAATCAGGACTCGTCTTTAGTCCAACATGTCTGATTTCATATTTATCTTCCATGTTATGAGTCTGTGCTGACATGAATATTTGTTATTTTCACACATGAACTCAGTTTAATTTACAGTTAAGTTTTATTCTTTATTCAGGTTGGATCTCTGCAGTCTGTCAGAGATCAGCTGTTCTTCTCTGGCTTCAGCTCTGAGGTCAAACCCCTCTCATCTGAGAGAACTGGATCTGAGGGACAACGAGCTGCAGGACTCAGGAGTGAAGGAGCTGTGTGGTTTTCTACAGAGTCCAACCTGTCGACTGGAGACTCTGAGGTCAGACATCATGATTTAATGTGAAAGGTTCGGTGTGTAGAATTTAGTGACATCTAGTGGTGAAGTGTCATGTTGCAGCTGAATTCCCCCCCCCCCCCCCAATCTAAAGTATTTCTGGATTATTTTCTCTTCAGTTTCTAACAATAGAATCTTACACACTGGAGCTTTAAGGTCAAAGCTCAGAACATGTGTTCCTAACAGTGAACACTGATACTGAGCTGAGAGATGTTTGTAGAATGAGCGGTGAGGACCGAGTCAGGCTCAATGTGACTGAACTTTTACTGACAGATAAACAATCCAACGCTGGACAATGTGTACATGTAATGTTTCTGTGGAAGCTAACCAGGATCTGTCCTGGTGGTCCTGTGGACCGACCACATGACAGCGAGCTGCGTTCGTGTTCTGGGACTGGGCTCATTTCAAACATGAAATCATGAAATGCTGACATGAATATTTGTTATTATCACACATGAACTCAGTTTAATTTACAGTTAAGTTTTATTCTTTATTCAGGTTGAAGGACTGCAGACTGTCAGAGATCAGCTGTTCTTCTCTGGCTTCAGCTCTGAGGTCAAACCCCTCTCATCTGAGAGAACTGGATCTGAGCTACAACTACCTGCAGGACTCAGGAGTGAAGGAGCTGCTTGATCTACAGCAGAGTTCAGACTGTCGACTGGAGACTCTGAGGTCAGTAGATGGTTGGAGTCAGTCCACGCTGCTTTCATCAGTATTTTACCGAACACAGGATTAGACAGAAACACAGAGAGACAACAGTCGGCCAATCAGATGAGCCAGAAGCGTGTTGTGATCATTTGATTGAGTTGATGTGAAGACGACAGTTGTTGTTGTTTTCATGTGAACAGGAAGTGAAGCTGGACCACAGCTGACAGCCTCACATGATGAACAGCGACGTTGTTCTCTCACTTCATCAGTGAAGAACTGATCAGTTGGCTCTTTGTCACAGCTCTGAGATCAGTGTGACTGAAGCCTGCTCCTCAGAGAAGCATCATCACCATGGTAACCATGAGCTGTCTCTACAGAGCAGAAGCTCTGCTGAGGTCCATCTGTCTGATCTGTCCACTGACAGTTTGTCAGAAGCACATGTTCATCAACACACAGTGAAACATGTCTTCACCTGTAACAGCAGGAAATCCAGCTCTCAAGTGTCCACTCTGCACTTTCACATGCAGAGGAAACACACGTGATGGTCAAAGTGTGTGCAGCTCTTAGCGTGTTCATTCCAACATGTGAACATGAAGCAGAGAGGAAGCTGCTCCACCTCTGAACAGGACTGAAGTCCCTGCTGCTCTTTATACTGGATGTGCTGCATCACTGACTCACAGCTGATGAAGTGAGTCTCTGTCAACACTGATGTCTTCTTCTCTCAACAGATGGAGGCCACGATCTTTGTTTAGGTGAGTGTGAAGAGGACAGTGTGAAGAGGACAGTGTGAAGAGGACAGTGTGTGTGGACGGAGGCTGAGCTGTGTCCTGATGATCCAGAGGCTGAAGCAGCAGCAGCTTGTGTGTAGAGCGGCTCTGACTGGGCCTTGTTGCTGGGAGGCAGAGTGGAGACAGAGCTCCAGAGGAATCAGAGGAGGTGAGCTGCTCTGAGATCAGCTGTCACACAGTGTCCAGTCCACCGTCCTCCCTGTGTGTTCCTGTGTGACACAGCATCATCAGTGGATCTGCTGCTGCTCTGTCCTTTGACACAGGAAAGTCAAAGTTGTAAATATTTCCAAGTTATGTGCTGAAAAATATGCAGATTTAATGCAAATGTAACTTTCAAATGTAGAAAGTGAAATTCTATCTACTGGTGGGGACATGAAGCTGTGAGCAGTCGCTGTTATAAATAAATAACTGCTGAGTTCAGACGAGCGTCTTATAGTTTAAAACAATTTGTACAAATGTACATGAAATAAAAGGAAATGAGGGAATATCCCTTAAAGGTCCAGTGTGTAAGATTTAGGTGAAATCGAACTATTGGCAGAAATTTAATGGAGAATAATCCTCATGATGTTTTCACTGGTTCATTTCATCCAAATTTTATGAATTGTTAAATAAATAACTGCTGAGTTCAGACGAGCGTCTTATATTTTAAAACTATTTAATTAAATCTGAACAGTTTTATTTGAAGAGTTTTCTTGAATGACGTCAGATGAGATCTTCTCTGTAAAGTCGCAGCTGATGGATCTGACCTGAGCTTGAGTTTCTAACTTTTGATGTTTCACTGTTTAATGGTAGAAGGTCGAAAATCTCAGCTTCAATTCTTCATTTAATTCAACTGCTGCAGGAAAACCACGAAATCCAGTTTGATCATCACGAAAACGTTTCTTTCAAACCTCCGATTTTTTATTCACTTGTAAAATCTTGTGGCTGTTTTGTTTCAATGAATCATTTTATTATTTTTAAATGAAATAAAACTTTTCCACTTCACTCAAGTTAAAATTCTCTGCCGGTCAGTTTGTCTCTGGTCCACAGCTGCTCAATGATCAGAAGGTTGGTTTGTACCGAGCTGGAGTTTCTGTGTCCTCCTCCACTCTGCTCTCACTTTAACTAATGAACACTCACCACCAGGGGGCATCATTCAAGGTGAAGACCGTGGTGACGGTGTGAGTGAGGTGGAAACAGATCTGAAAGGTGGGAAACTGAAGGATGCACAGAGATTACAGGCCTCTAGAGAAGCTGAGAGGTGTTTAAAGCATATTGATGGAATCTGAGGAAGAAATTCTCCCAAAGAAAGTAGTGTTGGGATACATGACACACACAGAGAGGGAATATATACCAAGACCAGTAAGATGCTTCAGCTGTCAAAGATCTGGTCATGCTGCTCTGACATGTGAAGGAAGAGAAGGTGTGCTAGATGTGGTGAGGATCATGAGGATGAACAGTGTGGGGAAGGGATGGAACCAAACTGTTGTCACTGTGGAGGAAACCATAGTGTGGCATATGGAGGATGTGAACTCATGAAGAGGGAGGTAGAGATTCAACAGGTCAGGGTACAAAACTAAATCACATCTGCAGATGCTGTCAAGATGGTGAACCAGAGGAGAGAGAGTGAAGACACACAAATGAAGAACAACACATTAAACAGCAAGAACAACCAAGAGGGCAAAGTGTGAGTTAAAGAAACAAGTCACTTTTATAGCAGGAGTCATAAATGCTACGATGGAAACCAAATGAAAAACGGAAAGAAAACAAATAATAGTACAAGCAGCTGCAAATCATCTGAACATGAATGAAGAGACTTGGGAGGAGGTGAGAGATGATGCAAGGAGTTTGGTGGCAAATGGACAAGAGCTCAAAAACTGTATGAATCAAATCTGTTCAGAGACAGAAACTAGGGAAGCTCAAATGAAGAAAGAATTTAGAATGGCAGAGTTCTTTATGTGGAGACGGCTTATGATATATGGAAAGAGGGTTTAATGGTTAACTAGACAAAATGGGAACAACAGGAAGAACTTTGAATTGGATTCAAACCTTTATTTTTGATAGATATATCCAGGTAAAGATGGGAACAACCACATGGACCAGGTATAAGGTAGATAACGGAACGCCTCAGGGCAGTGTGATCAGCCCAATACTTTTTAAGACATGATTAAGGATGTGTACTCAGACATAAGTTCTGATATAGGAAAAGCATCATCTGCTGATGATGGGGCTTCATGGACAAGAGGTAAAAACTTAACACTAATCCAAGAGAAGATAGGAAATGTAATCAGGATGGTAGAGAAATGCTCATATTCATGGGGATTCAGGTTTTCAGTGGAAAAAACTAAAGTAGTGATGTTTTGTAGAAAGAAGATGAGCGAGGCTGGTTTAAAGATGTATGTGGAACAGTTAGATCAGGTCAACACATTTCAACATCTGGGGTTTTATTTGACACAAACCTGGAATGAACATAGAAATAAGAGAGAGGAAAAAAGATGGTTCTTAATGGAATGAGATGTCTCAAAGGGTCTGAATGAGGAGCCAGTAGAAAAGCTTTGAAGAACATATATATATATCTATATTCTACAAACAGCTAATGCTAATTCACTGGTCAAACCTACAAGGACACAAAGAAGAAGATCACTCAACAATGGCATCACAGTGGACAGAGCAAAACCAGTTGAACCATGTTCAGACTCGCTCTCAGCACTGGTATCATTACAGTCATCCCACAGCAGAGCAGATATACTGTATGAAATATACCAGACACTATTCAGACGACATCACACACTAACACAAGTCAGCTTCATGTAGATCCCAGCTCACTGAGCATCAAGGGCAATGAAATGACCGAGTGACAAAACAATGTTTAACACAGCAGAGAGCAAACAGTTATATCACACACACACACACACACAGACACACGCACACACACACACACACACACACACACACAGACACACGCACACACACACACACACACACACACAGAGACACACACACACACAGAGAGAGACACACACACACACACACACACACACAGAGACACACACATACACACACACACACACACACACACACACACACACACACAGACACACGCACACACACAGAGACACACACACACACACAGAGAGAGACACACACACACACACACACACAGACACACACACACACACACACAGAGAGACACACACATACACACACACACACACACACACACACACACAGTCATGTGATCTCCAGTAACTGCAGAGAGGAGGAGGAGCCAGTGAAAGTGAAAGTGTTCAGACTCAGTTGAACTTTGAGGAGCAGAAGGAGGAAACGTGAAGTTTGAGGCTGGTGAGTGTTCGAGCAACATTCATATGAATCCTTCATATTATTCATTCATGCATTGCGTGGCACACACACTATTATTCCTCGCGTTCATTATTCTCCCGCTTCAGGACAAAAGTTTGGGGACGATGGGGACAGCTGAAAATCACTTGGACAGAGACGCAGTGGTCACAAGTTCAAGAGCGAGTTTTTACTGCTGCGACATAGAAACATACTGAGTCCCTCTGTCTCTAATAGTATGGAGGAGCACAATGACTGAAGTATAAATCAATAATACAATCAGAAATACTTACATAGATAAATAAGAACCAAATACATGTCTTGTGTATTTCTGTGTCCATATGTAAATGAGTAGAGGCGGTCCTCACCTCAGTCTCCAGCAGGATCGTATTGATTTATACTTAAAGCTCCAGTGTGTAAGATTCAGGTGAAAGGGAACTATTGGCAGAAATCTAATGTAGAAGAATCCTCATGATGTTTTCACCAGTTCGTTTCATCTCAATTGTATGAAATGTCATTTTCTTTACCCAGAAAAGACCCTTTATTTAAATACTTTATATTAAAATACTTTATATATAAATACTTTATATTAAAATACTTTATATTTAAATACTTTATATTAAAATACTTTATATTAAAATACTTTATATTTAAACATTTATATTAAAATACTTTATATATAAATACTTTATATATAAAAATACTTTATATATAAAAATACTTTATATATAAATACTTTATATATAAAAATACTTTATATTTAAATACTTAATATTAAAATACTTTATATTTAAATAATTTATATATAAATACTTTATATTTAAATACTTTATATATAAATACTTTATATTAAAATAATTTATATATAAATACTTTATATTAAAATACTTAATATTAAAATACTTTATATTAAAATACTTTATATATAAATACTTTATATTAAAATACTTTATATTTAAATACTTTATATATAAATACTTAATATTTAAATACTTTATATTAACATACTTTATATTTAAATAATTTATATAGAAATATTTAATATTTAAATACTTTATATTAAAATACTTAATATTTAAATACTTTATATTAAAATACTTTATATTTAAACACTTTATATATAAATACTTTATATTTAAATACTTTATATTAAATACTTTATATATAAATACTTTATATTTAAATACTTTATATTTAAATACTTTCAGTCTAGTTTTATTTCACTGTCACAGACTCTTAGTCAGTTTTTCTACACGTGGACTGTCGAGAGAAGAAGAGTCAGGATGAACTTCTGTCAGTCAATCAACAGTTTGACTCGACACTGTGATCGACTGAGTCCAACACAATAAACCTTCAACTGTCTCAGGTTACCATGACAACAGGGAGACAGTGTAGGAGGTTGACTTTGTTATATTTGAAGAAAAACTGAATTTACGTACCTGTCTTCATTGTGTGTGTTTGAGATCACAGTCAGTGTCAGTGTCTTTCCTCTCAGACTGAAGATGAGTGGTTATGAGGAGGAAGAGGACAGAGCAGAGTCTCCAGAGTTCAGCTGTGTGTCTCTGAAGAGTGACTGGTCCAAAGATATTCCTCTAAACTTCAGTAATGAACCTGGACCCTCACACACAAAGTAAGAGACTGTTTCTACTGTGAACTGATCTGAAGAGGATGTAGTTTCCTCTAGTGTGGCCCCTGCATTAGGACACAGCTTCATTGAAATTGGTGACTAATCTCTCAGAATCCCTCAAAGAGCTCAGACCTCCACCAAGGCCCAACACGCTCCTGATGAAACCACTTTGAAATTCACTACATACTCATTTTTATTTGGATCTGCACCAAATTTCACTCACTCATAAACATCAGTCCTCTGAACATCTGGTTCACAGAACACATCCTTCACCAAGTTTACTGGTGATCTGTTCAGTGGTTTTTATAATCCCACTAACGAACCAACCAACCAACACACAAACATACAGGGTGGAAACAAAACCTCCTTGACAGAAGTGATGACGACCTGTGACTGTGACATTTGACTTATCAGGACATGTCTTCACAGAGAGAGGAGGAGGAGTCATGTTTCTGAGGAGGAGCAGTCGTCCCGCTGTGCTTCGTGTCAGGACGTCCTGAAGGATCCAGTCTCCACCAGCTGTGGACACTGGTTCTGCAGACAGTGCATCACCTCATACTGGGACCAGTCTGGTTCTTCAGGAGACTCCTCCTGTCCCCAGTGTGGACAAAGATCCAGAAGAGGAGCTGGAGCTCAGACAGCCGGTCAGAGCAGCACTGTACATGTGTCTGCTGATGTCTTCACTTCTGACAACAGCACATGTTTGATTTTGTTCCTTCATACAGCATCAACATTTCACTTGGTTATAAAAGCACAAAGTTCAAAAGCTTTGATTTTCTCTAGTTTTTCTGTATCTGATGAAAACAATCAGCAGATTCTCAGATTCTCTGTCTTTAGTCTCACATTGTTTCTTGTCTTTCAGCAGATCGGGGTCTGCAGGAGGTTTTAGACCAACATAAGATCAGTGTGAGGAGGAGATGTGAACATGTGACTGAAGGAACTGAGGAAACAGGAAGTAGAACCCTCCTCAACAGGATCTACACTGAGCTCTACATCACAGAGGGACAGAGTGAAGAGGTTAATACTCAACATGAGGTGAGGCAGCTTGAGACGGCTTCCAAGAGGAAGAGCCTCCACGACACTCCCATCAAGTGCCACGACATCTTTAAAGCCTCCACTGACCAGCAGAGCAGCATCAGAGTCGTCCTGACCAACGGCGTCGCTGGCGTTGGAAAAACCTTCTCGGTGCAGAAGTTCACTCTGGACTGGGCAGAGGGTTTAGAAAACCAAGATGTGGGTCTGCTGGCTGTGCTTTCGTTCAGGGAGCTGAACCTGGTGAAAGACGAGCAGCACAGTCTTCTCACGCTGCTCCGTGTTTTCCATCCAACATTACAGAAGCTCACGGCAGAGACGCTCGCTGTCTGTGAACCTTTGATCATCTTTGACGGCCTGGATGAAAGCAGACTTTCTCTGGACTTCAACCACAGGGAGGTCGTGTCTGAGGTCACACAGAGGTCATCAGTCAACGTGCTGCTGACAAACCTCATCCAGGGGAATCTGCTTCCCTCGGCTCTCGTCTGGATAACCTCCCGACCTGCGGCGGCCAATCAGATCCCTCCTACATGTGTTGACAGGGTGACAGAAGTACGAGGCTTCACTGACGCCCAGAAGGAGGAGTACTTCAGGAGGAGATTCAGTGATGAGGAGCTGAGCAGCAGAATCATCTCACACATCAAGACATCCAGGAGCCTCCACATCATGTGTCAAATCCCAGTCTTCTGCTGGATCAGTGCTACAGTTCTGGAGCACATGTTGACCACAGACCAGAGAGGAGAGCTGCCCAAGACCCTGACGGACCTGTACTCACACTTCCTGCTGGTTCAGACAAAGAGGAAGAACAACAAGTACGGTGGAGGACATGAGACGAGTCCACAGCAGCTGACGGAGGCTGACAGGGACGTTCTTCTGAAGCTGGGAGGCTGGCACTTAAACATCTGGAGGAAGGAAACATCATGTTCTACCAAGAAGACCTGGAGCAGTGTGGTCTTAATGTCACAGAGGCCTCGGTGTACTCAGGAGTTTGTACTGAGATCTTCAGAAGAGAGTGTGTGATCTTCCAGAAATCAGTCTACTGCTTTGTTCATCTGAGCGTTCAGGAGTTTCTGGCTGCAGTCTACATGTTCCACTGTTACACACACATAGAAGAACTCAAGAACTTCTTGGAAACATATGGGAACACAGACGACACCTTCTCCCTGGAGGACCTCCTGAAGAGAACCATGGAGAAATCCCTCACCAGTAAAAATGGTCATCTGGATCTGTTTGTTCGCTTCCTTCACGGCCTCAGTCTGAAGTCCAACCAGAGAGTCTTAGGAGGCCTGCTGGGTCGAACAGAGAACAATCCAGAGATCATCCAGAGAATCATCAACATCCTGAAGAAGATGCAGAGTGATGACATTTCTCCTGACAGAAGCATCAACATCTTCCACTGTCTGACTGAGATGAACGACCACTCAGTACATCAGCAGATGCAACAGTTCCTGACGTCAGAGAACAAATCAAAGGAGAAACTCTCTGGGATCCACTGCTCAGCTCTGGCCTACATGCTGCAGATGTCAGAGGAGGTTCTGGATGAGATGGACCTGGAGAAGTTCAACACATCAGACCAGGGTCTGAGACTGATCCCAGCTGTGAGGAACTGCAGGAAGGCTCTGTGAGTCCAGACATGATCAATAACATGTTGAATCAGTGAACACATCCTCTGCCACTGTGTTAGTCTGAATGAAGCTTGTACCAGATCTGAAAGGATTCTCTTGAGGTGTTTTTAAGATAAAATGTTCATGAGGCAAAAAGAGGATTTACCAGGGTGAGGGTCACATGATCACGTGTTGTATGAATGTTGTGTTTCCTGATTTTATTCTCACAGATTTGATATTTTCTTTAATTACAGACTCGTTGGTTGTGGATTCTCAGAGACTCACTGTGAAGTCGTGGCTTCAGCTCTGAAGTCAGACCCCTCACATCTGAGAGAACTGGATCTGAGTAGAAACATCCTGAAGGACTCAGGAGTGAAGCTGCTGTGTGCTGGACTGGAGAGTCCAAACTGTCGACTGGAGACTCTGAGGTCAGGTCCTTAAATCCTTGAATGTTCACTTTTCCAACGTTCCTTCTTATTTGGTCATTATCTATTTAAATTGAATTGTCTCAGTTCTGCTCTGCTCACTGTCCCTCAGTCATCTGTCCCTCACCCAGCCTGTCAGTCACGTCCACCTCATCAGCCCAACTCCATTCACCTGCACACACCTGCTCCTGATCACTAGTGTCAGTGAATAACATGTGGACTGAGGCCGAGCACTCGTCCTCCTCAGGTTCTCAACAATAAGACACGTTCTTATTGAAGCACGTTGGACAGTTGATGAGTATAGAACCAAACAGGAAGTGACTGTCAGGAGCCATCTCTACTTTAAACAGTGTTTAATGACACAAACCTACTCAGTGACCAAACACACAGAGAAGAAGGTGATGAATGAAACAATGGTCCAACCTGTCTGATGTGATATTTATCTTCAGGTCACAGACTGGACTGAGGTCAGCAGCATGTTGAGAGTCTGTGTTGACATGATGACGATCCACAATAACAGGAGGACACATTCAAATATTCACATTTCTTTATCCAGGTTGGAGGACTGCAGTCTGTCAGAGATCAGCTGTTCTTCTCTGGCTTCAGCTCTGAGGTCAAACCCCTCTCATCTGAGAGAACTGGATCTGAGCTACAACGAGCTGCAGGACTCAGGAGTGAAGGAGCTGTGTGGTCTTCTACAGAGTCCAACCTGTCCACTGGAGACTCTGAGGTCAGTTCACTGACTGACTTTTGTAGATCTCATATCTATAACACAACATTTATACACGATTTATCTCATTTAATTCTAATTTAACATAATTCCTCTTCATACATAACTTGAATTCATGAATTAATTTGACATTTTAAATATTCAGCTACTTGTTAAAACTCATCTGTGTTTAGTTCTGGATTTCCTAAACTGATCTGCAGGACAGAGACCGGGTCCAAATAATATATTGTTACTGAATCAGGACTCGTCTTTAGTCCAACATGTCTGATTTCATATTTATCTTCCATGTTATGAGTCTGTGCTGACATGAATATTTGTTATTTTCACACATGAACTCAGTTTAACTTACAGTTAAGTTTTATTCTTTATTCAGGTTGGAGGACTGCAGACTGTCAGAGATCAGCTGTTCTTCTCTGGCTTCAGCTCTGAGGTCAAACCCCTCTCATCTGAGAGAACTGGATCTGAGCTTCAACGACCTGCAGGACTCAGGAGTGAAGGAGCTGCTTGATCTACAGCAGAGTTCAGACTGTCGACTGGAGACTCTGAGGTCAGTAGATGGTTGGAGTCAGTCCACGCTGCTTTCATCAGTATTTTACTAAACACAGTCAGTATCACAGTACAGATCCAGGGTCTGTACTACGAAGCAGGATTTGTGGTTATCAGGTTAACTTCAGGTTTAGTTTTTTCAGTCAGTGTTTTTGTCAGTGTGTGTCCTCAGTGAAGCTGTGAGAGGAAATCCACCTCTCAAGTGTCCACTCTGCACTTTCACATGCAGAGGAAACACACGTGATGGTCAAAGTGTGTGCAGCTCTTAGCGTGTTCATTCCAACACGTGAACATGAAGCAGAGAGGAAGCTGCTCTACCTCTGAACAGGACTGAAGTCCCTGCTGCTCTTTATACTGGATGTGCTGCATCACTGACTCACAGCTGATGAAGTGAGTCTCTGTCAACACTGATGTCTTCTTCTCTCAACAGATGGAGGAAGAGATCTTTCTCTAGGTGAGTGTGAAGAGGACAGTGTGAAGAGGACAGTGTGTGTGGACGGAGGCTGAGCTGTGTCCTGATGATCCAGAGGCTGAAGCAGCAGCAGCTTGTGTGTAGAGCGGCTCTGACTGGGCCTTGTTGCTGGGAGGCAGAGTGGAGACAGAGCTCCAGAGGAATCAGAGGAGGTGAGCTGCTCTGAGATCAGCTGTCACACAGTGACCAGTCCACCGTCCTCCCTGTGTGTTCCTGTGTGACACAGCATCATCAGTGGATCTGCTGCTGCTTTGTCCTTTGACACAGAAAAGTCAAAGTTGTAAATATTTCCAAGTTATGTGCTGAAAAATATGTAGATTTATTGCAAATGTAAGTTTCAAATGTAGAAAGTGACATTCTATCTACTGGTGGGGACATGAAGCTGTGAGCAGTCGCTGTTATAAATAAATAACTGCTGAGTTCAGACGAGCGTCTTATATTTTAAAACTATTTAATTAAATTTGAACAGTTTTATTTGACGTGTTTTCTTGAATGACGTCAGATGAGATCTTCTCTGTAAAGTCGCAGCTGATGGATCTGACCTGAGTTTGAGTTTCTAACTTTTGATGTTTCACTGTTTAATGGTAGAAGGTCGAAAATCTCAATCTTCAATTCTTCATTTAATTCAACTGCTGCAGGAAAACCACGAAATCCAGTTTGATCATCACGAAAACGTTTCTTTCAAACCTCAGATTTTTTATTCACTTGTAAAATCTTGCGGCTGTTTTGTTTCAATTAATCATTTTATTATTTTTACATGAAAATAAAACTTTTCCACTTCACTCAAGTTAAAATTCTCTGCCGGTCAGTTTGTCTCTGGTCCACAGCTGCTCAATGATCAGAAGGTTGGTTTGTACCGAGCTGGAGTTTCTGTGTCCTCCTCCACTCTGCTCTCACTTTAACTAATGAACACTCACCACCAGGGGGCATCATTCAAGGTAAAGACCGTGGTGACAGTGTGAGTGAGGTGGAAACAGAACTGAAAGGTGGGAAACTGAAGGATGCACAGAGATTACAGGCCTCTAGAGAAGGTGAGAGGTGTTTAAAGCATATTGATGGAATTTGAGGAAGAAATTCTCCCAAAGAAAGTAGTGTTGGGATACATGACACACACAGAGAGGGAATATATACCAAGACCAGTAAGATGCTTCAGCTGTCAAAGATCTGGTCATGCTGCTCTGACATGTGAAGGAAGAGAAGGTGTGCTAGATGTGGTGAGGATCATGAGGATGAACAGTGTGGGGAAGGGATGGAACCAAACTGTTGTCACTGTGGAGGAAACCATAGTGTGGCACATGGAGGATGTGAAGTCATGAAGAGGGAGGTAGAGATTCAACAGGTCAGGGTACAAAACTAAATCACATCTGCAGATGCTGTCAAGATGGTGAACCAGAGGAGAGAGAGTGAAGACACACAAATGAAGAACAGCACATTAAACAGCAAGAACAACCAAGAGGGCAAAGTGTGAGTTAAAGAAACGAGTCACTTTTATAGCAGGAGTCATAAATGCTACGATGGAAACCAAATGAAAAACGGAAAGAAAACAAATAATAGTACAAGCAGCTGCAAATCATCTGAACATGAATGAAGAGACTTGGGAGGAGGTGAGAGATGATGCAAGGAGTTTGGTGGCAAATGGACAAGAGCTCAAAAACTGTATGAATCAAATCTGTTCAGAGACAGAAACTAGGGAAGCTCAAATGAAGAAAGAATTTAGAATGGCAGAGTTCTTTATGTGGAGACGGCTTATGATATATGGAAAGAGGGTTTAATGGTTAACTAGTCAAAATGGGAACAACAGGAAGAACTTTGAATTGGATTCAAACCTTTATTTTTGATAGATATATCCAGGTAAAGATGGGAACAACCACATGGACCAGGTATAAGGTAGATAACGGAGCGCCTCAGGGCAGTGTGATCAGCCCAATACTTTTTTCCATCATGATTAAGGATGTGTACTCAGACATAAGTTCTGATATAGGAAAAGCATCATCTGCTGATGATGGGGCTTCATGGACAAGAGGTAAAAACTTAACACTAATCCAAGAGAAGATACGAAATGTAATCAGGATGGTAGAGAAATGCTCATATTCATGGGGATTCAGGTTTTCAGTGGAAAAAACTAAAGTAGTGATGTTTTGTAGAAAGAAGATGAGCGAGGCTGGTTTAAAGATGTATGTGGAACAGTTAGATCAGGTCAACACATTTCAACATCTGGGGTTTTATTTGACACAAACCTGGAATGAACATAGAAATAAGAGAGAGGAAAAAAGATGGTTCTTAATGGAATGAGATGACTCAAAGGGTCTGAATGGGGAGCCAGTAGAAAAGCTTTGAAGAACATATATATATATCTATATTCTACAAACAGCTAATGCTAATTCACTGGTCAAACCTACAAGGACACAAAGAAGAAGATCACTCAACAATGGCATCACAGTGGACAGAGCAAAACCAGTTGAACCATGTTCAGACTCGCTCTCAGCACTGGTATCATTACAGTCATCCCACAGCAGAGCAGATATACTGTATGAAATATACCAGACACTATTCAGACGACATCACACACTAACACAAGTCAGCTTCATGTAGATCCCAGCTCACTGAGCATCAAGGGCAATGAAATGACCGAGTGACAAAACAATGTTTAACACAGCAGAGAGCAAACAGTTATATCACACACACACACACACAGTCATGTGATCTCCAGTAACTGCAGAGAGGAGGAGGAGCCAGTGAAAGTGAAAGTGTTCAGACTCAGTTGAACTTTGAGGAGCAGAAGGAGGAAACGTGAAGTTTGAGGCTGGTGAGTGTTCGAGCAACATTCATATGAATCCTTCATATTATTCATTCATGCATTGCGTGGCACACACACTATTATTCCTCGCGTTCATTATTCTCCCGCTTCAGGACAAAAGTTTGGGGACGATGGGGACAGCTGAAAATCACTTGGACAGAGACGCAGTGGTCACAAGTTCAAGAGCGAGTTTTTACTGCTGCGACATAGAAACATACTGAGTCCCTCTGTCTCTAATAGTATGGAGGAGCACAATGACTGAAGTATAAATCAATAATACAATCAGAAATACTTACATAGATAAATAAGAACCAAATACATGTCGTGTGTATTTCTGTGTCCATATGTAAATGAGTAGAGGCGGTCCTCATGAGCCTCAGTCTCCAGCAGGATCGTATTGATTTATACTTAAAGCTCCAGTGTGTAAGATTCAGGTGAAAGGGAACTATTGGCAGAAATCTAATGTAGAAGAATCCTCATGATGTTTTCACCAGTTCGTTTCATCTCAATTGTATGGAATGTCATTTTCTTTACCCAGAAAAGACCCTTTATTCAAATCTTTATATATAAATACTTTATATTAAAATACTTTATATATAAATACTTTATATTTAAATACTTTAAATATAAATACTTTATATATAAATACTTTATATTAAAATACTTTATATATAAATACTTTATATATAAATACTTAATATTTAAATACTTTATATTAAAATACTTTATATATAAATACTTTATATTAAAATACTTTATATTAACATACTTTATATTTAAATACTTTATATTTAAATACTTTATATTAAAATACTTTATATTAAAATACTTTATATTAAAATACTTAATAATTATATACTTTATATTTAAATACTTTATATTAAAATACTTTATATTGAAATATTTTATATTTAAATACTCTATATATAAATACTTTATATTTGAATACTTTATATTAAAATACTTTATATATAAATAATTTATATTAAAATACTTTATATTTAAATACTTTATATATAAATACTTTATATTTAAATACTTTGTATTTAAATACCTTATATTTAAATAATTTATATTTAAATACTTTATATTAAAATAATGTATATTAAAATACTTTATATTTAAATATGTTATATTTAAATACTTTATATTAAAATACTTTATATTTAAACATTTATATTTAAATATTTTATATATAAATACTTTATATTTAAATACTTTATATTAAAATACTTTATATTAAAATAATTTATATTTAAATACTTTATATTAAAATACTTTATATATAAATACTTTATATATAAATACTTTATATTTAAATACTTTCAGTCTAGTTTTATTTTACTGTCACAGACTCTTAGTCAGTTTTTCTACACGTGGACTGTCGAGAGAAGAAGAGTCAGGATGAACTTCTGTCAGTCAATCAACAGTTTGACTCGACACTGTGATCGACTGAGTCCAACACAATAAACCTTCAACTGTCTCAGGTTACCATGACAACAGGGAGACAGTGTAGGAGGTTGACTTTGTTATATTTGAAGAAAAAGTGAATTTACGTACCTGTCTTCATTGTGTGTGTTTGAGATCACAGTCAGTGTCAGTGTCTTTCCTCTCAGACTGAAGATGAGTGGTTATGAGGAGGAAGAGGACAGAGCAGAGTCTCCAGAGTTCAGCTGTGTGTCTCTGAAGAGTAACCAGTCCAAAGGTCTTCCTCTAAACTTCAGTAATGAACCTGGACCCTCACACACAAAGTAAGAGACTGTTTCTACTGTGAACTGATCTGAAGAGGATGTAGTTTCCTCTAGTGTGGCCCCTGCATTAGGACACAGCTTCATTGAAATTGGTGACTAATCTCTCAGAATCCCTCAAAGAGCTCAGACCTCCACCAAGGCCCAACACGCTCCTGATGAAACCACTTTGAAATTCACTACATACTCATTTTTATTTGGATCTGCACCAAATTTCACTCACTCATAAACATCAGTCCTCTGAACATCTGGTTCACAGAACACATCCTTCACCAAGTTTACTGGTGATCTGTTCAGTGGTTTTTATAATCCCACTAACGAACAAACCAACCAACACACAAACATACAGGGTGGAAACAAAACCACCTTGACAGAAGTGATGACGACCTGTGACTGTGACATTTGACTTATCAGGACATGTCTTCACAGAGAGAGGAGGAGGAGTCATGTTTCTGAGGAGGAGCAGTCGTCCCGCTGTGCTTCGTGTCAGGACGTCCTGAAGGATCCAGTCTCCACCAGCTGTGGACACTGGTTCTGCAGACAGTGCATCACCTCATACTGGGACCAGTCTGGTTCTTCAGGAGACTCCTCCTGTCCCCAGTGTGGACAAAGATCCAGAAGAGGAGCTGGAGCTCAGACAGCCGGTCAGAGCAGCACTGTACATGTGTCTGCTGATGTCTTCACTTCTGACAACAGCACATGTTTGATTTTGTTCCTTCATACAGCATCAACATTTCACTTGGTTATAAAAGCACAAAGTTCAAAAGCTTTGATTTTCTCTAGTTTTTCTGTATCTGATGAAAACAATCAGCAGATTCTCAGATTCTCTGTCTTTAGTCTCACATTGTTTCTTGTCTTTCAGCAGATCGGGGTCTGCAGGAGGTTTTAGACCAACATAAGATCAGTGTGAGGAGGAGATGTGAACATGTGACTGAAGGAACTGAGGAAACAGGAAGTAGAACCCTCCTCAACAGGATCTACACTGAGCTCTACATCACAGAGGGACAGAGTGAAGAGGTTAATACTCAACATGAGGTGAGGCAGCTTGAGATGGCTTCCAAGATGAAGAGCCTCCACGACACTCCCATCAAGTGCCACGACATCTTTAAAGCCTTCACTGACCAGCAGAGCAGCATCAGAGTCGTCCTGACCAACGGCGTCGCTGGCGTTGGAAAAACCTTCTCGGTGCAGAAGTTCACTCTGGACTGGGCAGAGGGTTTAGAAAACCAAGATGTGGGTCTGCTGGTTGTGCTTTCGTTCAGGGAGCTGAACCTGGTGAGAGACGAGCAGCACAGTCTTCTCACGCTGCTCCGTGTTTTCCATCCAACATTACAGAAGCTCACGGCAGAGACGCTCGCTGTCTGTGAACCTGTGATCATCTTTGACGGCCTGGATGAAAGCAGACTTTCTCTGGACTTCAACCACAGGGAGGTCGTGTCTGAGGTCACACAGAGGTCATCAGTCAACGTGCTGCTGACAAACCTCATCCAGGGGAATCTGCTTCCCTCGGCTCTCGTCTGGATAACCTCCAGACCTGCGGCGGCCAATCAGATCCCTCCTACATGTGTTGACAGGGTGACAGAAGTACGAGGCTTCACTGACGCCCAGAAGGAGGAGTACTTCAGGAGGAGATTCAGTGATGAGGAGCTGAGCAGCAGAATCATCTCACACATCGAGACGTCCAGGAGCCTCCACATCATGTGTCAAATCCCAGTCTTCTGCTGGATCAGTGCTACAGTTCTGGAGCACATGTTGACCACAGACCAGAGAGGAGAGCTGCCCAAGACCCTGACTGACCTGTACTCACACTTCCTGCTGGTTCAGACAAAGAGGAAGAACAACAAGTACGGTGGAGGACATGAGACGAGTCCACAGCAGCTGACGGAGGCTGACAGGGACATTCTTCTGAAGCTGGGGAGGCTGGCACTTAAACATCTGGAGGAAGGAAACATCATGTTCTACCAAGAAGACCTGGAGCAGTGTGGTCTTAATGTCACAGAGGCCTCGGTGTACTCAGGAGTTTGTACTGAGATCTTCAGAAGAGAGTGTGTGATCTTCCAGAAATCAGTCTACTGCTTTGTTCATCTGAGCGTTCAGGAGTTTCTGGCTGCAGTCTACATGTTCCACTGTTACACCAAGAGGAACACGGAAGAACTCAACAACTTCTTGGGAACATATGGGAACACAGACGACACCTTCTCCCTGGAGGACCTCCTGAAGAGAACCATGGAGAAATCCCTCACCAGTAAAAATGGTCATCTGGATCTGTTTGTTCGCTTCCTTCACGGCCTCAGTCTGGAGTCCAACCAGAGAGTCTTAGGAGGCCTGCTGGGTCGAACAGAGAACAATCCAGAGATCATCCAGAGAATCATCAACAACCTGAAGGAGATGCAGAGTGATGACATTTCTCCTGACAGAAGCATCAACATCTTCCACTGTCTGACTGAGATGAACGACCACTCAGTACATCAGCAGATGCAACAGTTCCTGACGTCAGAGAACAAATCAGAGGAGAAACTCTCTGAGATCCACTGCTCAGCTCTGGCCTACATGCTGCAGATGTCAGAGGAGGTTCTGGATGAGTTGGACCTGGAGAAGTTCAACACATCAAACCAGGGTCTGAGACTGATCCCAGCTGTGAGGAACTGCAGGAAGGCTCTGTGAGTCCAGACATGATCAATAACATGTTGAATCAGTGAACACATCCTCTGCCACTTTGTTAGTCTGAATGAAGCTTGTACCAGATCTGAAAGGATTCTCTTGAGGTGTTTTTAAGATAAAATGTTCATGAGGCAAAAAGAGGATTTACCAGGGTGAGGGTCACATGATCACGTGTTGTATGAATGTTGTGTTTTCTGATTTTATTCTCACAGATTTGATATTTTCTTTAATTACAGATTCATTGATTGTGAACTCTCAGAGACTCACTGTGAAGTTGTGGCTTCAGCTCTGAAGTTAGACCCCTCACATCTGAGAGAACTGGTTCTGAGTGACAACGACCTGAAGGACTCAGGAGTGAAGCTGCTGTGTGCTGGACTGGAGAGTCCAAACTGTCGACTGGAGACTCTGAGGTCAGGTCCTTAAATCCTTGAATGTTCACTTTTCCAACGTTCCTTCTTATTTGGTCATTATCTATTTAAATTGAATTGTCTCAGTTCTGCTCTGCTCACTGTCCCTCAGTCATCTGTCCCTCACCCAGCCTGTCAGTCACGTCCACCTCATCAGCCCAACTCCATTCACCTGCACACACCTGCTCCTGATCACTAGTGTCAGTGAATAACATGTGGACTGAGGCCGAGCACTCGTCCTCCTCAGGTTCTCAACAATAAGACACGTTCTTATTGAAGCACGTTGGACAGTTGATGAGTATAGAACCAAACAGGAAGTGACTGTCAGGAGCCATCTCTACTTTAAACAGTGTTTAATGACACAAACCTACTCAGTGACCAAACACACAGAGAAGAAGGTGATGAATGAAACAATGGTCCAACATGTCTGATGTGATATTTATCTTCAGGTCACAGACTGGACTGAGGTCAGCAGCATGTTGAGAGTCTGTGTTGACATGATGACGATCCACAATAACAGGAGGACACATTCAAATATTCACATTTCTTTATCCAGGTTGAATCTCTGCAGACTGTCAGAGATCAGCTGTTCTTCTCTGGCTTCAGCTCTGAGGTCAAACCCCTCTCATCTGAGAGAACTGGATCTGAGCTACAACGAGCTGCAGGACTCAGGAGTGAAGGAGCTGTGTGGTTTTCTACAGAGTCCAACCTGTCCACTGGAGACTCTGAGGTCAGTTCACTCACTGACTTTTGTAGATCTCATATCTATAACACAACATTTATACACGATTTATCTCATTTAATTCTAATTTAACATAATTCCTCTTCATACATAACTTGAATTCATGAATTAATTTGACATTTTAAATATTCAGCTACTTGTTAAAACTCATCTGTGTTTAGTTCTGGATTTCCTAAACTGATCTGCAGGACAGAGACCGGGTCCAAATAATATATTGTTACTGAATCAGGACTCGTCTTTAGTCCAACATGTCTGATTTCATATTTATCTTCCATGTTATGAGTCTGTGCTGACATGAATATTTGTTATTATCACACATGAACTCAGTTTAATTTACAGTTAAGTTTTATTCTTTATTCAGGTTGATGAGCTGCAGTCTGTCAGAGATCAGCTGTTCTTCTCTGGCTTCAGCTCTGAGGTCAAACCCCTCTCATCTGAGAGAACTGGATCTGAGCTACAACTACCTGCAGGACTCAGCAGTGAAGGAGCTGCTTGATCTAGAGCAGAGTTCAGACTGTCGACTGGAGACTCTGAGGTCAGTAGATGGTTGGAGTCAGTCCACGCTGCTTTCATCAGTATTTTACTAAACACAGTCAGTATCACAGCAAAGATCCAGGGTCTGTACTACGAAGCAGGATTTGTGGTTATCAGGTTAACTTCAGAGACAGAGTGTGTCCTCAGAGAGTCCTCACTTTGTTCTCTCACTTCATCAGTGAAGAACTGATCAGTTGGCTCTTTGTCACAGCTCTGAGATCAGTGTGACTGAAGCCTGCACCTCAGAGAAGCATCATCACCATGGTAACCATGAGCTGTCTCTACAGAGCAGAAGCTCTGCTGAGGTCCATCTGTCTCATCTGTCCATCTGTCTCATCTGTCCACTGACAGTTTGTCAGAAGCACATGTTCATCAACACACAGTGACACATGTCTTCACCTGTAACAGCAGGAAATCCACCTCTCAAGTGTCCACTCTGCACTTTCCCATGCAGAGGAAACACACGTGATGGTCAAAGTGTGTGCAGCTCTTAGCGTGTTCATTCCAACACGTGAACATGAAGCAGAGAGGAAGCTGCTCCACCTCTGAACAGGACTGAAGTCCCTGCTGCTCTTTATACTGGATGTGCTGCATCACTGACTCACAGCTGATGAAGTGAGTCTCTGTCAACACTGATGTCTTCTTCTCTCAACAGATGGAGGGACTGATCTTTCTCTAGGTGAGTGTGAAGAGGACAGTGTGAAGAGGACAGTGTGGAGAGGACAGTGTGAAGAGGACAGTGTGAAGAGGACAGTGTGAAGAGGACAGTGTGAAGAGGACAGTGTGTGTGGACGGAGGCTGAGCTGTGTCCTGATGATCCAGAGGCTGAAGCAGCAGCAGCTTGTGTGTAGAGCGGCTCTGACTGGGCCTTGTTGCTGGGAGGCAGAGTGGAGACAGAGCTCCAGAGGAATCAGAGGAGGTGAGCTGCTCTGAGATCAGCTGTCACACAGTGTCCAGTCCACCGTCCTCACTACGTCCAGGACATGATGTCATCACTTGGAACTGTCGTATGTCAACATGTTGTGTAAACTCCGACAGGACGCTCTAATGTTTTATCAATGATTATTGATTATTCTGAGTATGATCTTATTCAGGTTAAGTTGATCAGAACATACAGTTTATACGTCAGTGTCTTCTTCAGATTATTGTCTTAATGTGACATGTAGTCAAATAAATATATAATTAATAAATACATTCTTCTGTTTTGTGTCATTGATTGTTGAGAGGCAGCTTCCACTGATGCCACACTCTCAGAGAGCGACTACTGCTGTTTCTGACTTATTCAGGGAGATGTGGACTAGTTTGTGAACGTTTACTTCCTCATATTGATCCGGGGCATGGATGGTTGAGACGCTGCGTACAGTTATGGTGTCATCCCTTCAAATCTGTTTTATTGTTTTCTGCTTCTGCCTTATATGTACTGTATTTTAATAAAGCTGATTCCCAATTCCATATTTTTATGGGTCCATGCGATGTTAATTCTTTTATTTTTGTTTACTGATAATTTACAAGATGTGCCACACTACACACTCCTAACAGCGCTGCACAACAAATGAGTGATTGGGCTTCCCACACTAGGTTTCCCTAAAGATCAAGGAGAACAAAGTCATTTCTCTTAAGTATTGTGTCCTCATATTGCTTAGTACTTGTGTTTTTTGAACTGCATTCAAATATTAAGTGATATAACTGTTGTATGCGTGTCGGCTATATTACATGTTCTGCTGTCGAAAACCTTTTGAGGACATCATTATTACTTTGCACTGTAACAATGTGCAACAAGTGACACGTGCTCACTTCACTGCATTCCCATCTGTACATTCCAGTATTTCCATATGTATATTTATGTAGCCTATTGTACACATCTTTATCTGATTTAATATCTGCTCTTTTTCTGCACATATGCAAATCATGTATTGTTAGTTTCCATTTATCTGCAAACGTAGTAGAAAATGTCTTTCCTTCACTTGTCTTTAGTCTTGCAGCTTTAGGTCTCGCGGTAGAGACAATTTCAAGGTGTGTTAGCCTCTAGTGTACGTTCCGATCCACACAACAGTCTCGGGGCAAATCATTTCAAGACTGCCAACACGATGTAACCAGTTTCTGTGTAATGACTTTTATCCAGGCATCATAGATGTTGATAGAGAGTTGAGCTGTTGTTAGAACGATGTACAACAATCTGGTACACAAGAACGTGGTAGGACGTGGCAGTGATGTCAATGGAATAGATGCTTAATGACTGGAACTGGAACCCTGCTCTCTTTTCAATGAGTTACGTAAAAAGACTCAGATTTGCTCTGACTTTACTCCTCTGTCTGAAATGATGATGGTGAGAAGCTGTTATTAATGCATCATTAGCTAATTAATGTTCGTGCTTTGTGAACATGAAGGAATTTTTCACTTTAGAGTCACAAAGTCAAGTTTGTTCTCTAGAAGTCTCCGGATCACTAACCTGACGTGCTGCCGATGTTCTTGCTGACTTCAGGAGAAAATGAGGATGTCATCTAGATACACAAACACAGATCGGTTCAGCATGTCTTTGAGCACATCGTTAACTAAGGTTTGGAAGGCGGCGGGAGCATTGGTGAGGCTAAGCGGCATCACCCGGTACTCAAATGGCACAAGCGGGTTGTTGAAAGCCGTCTTCCACTCATCTAATTTAGAGAAGTTGTTAGCCTCATGAACGGGATCAAAGCTGATTCTATCAGGGGCAGTGGATACTTGTTTTTAACTCTACTATTATTGAGAGCATGAAAGTCTATACAGGGTCGCAGGGAGCCATCTTTCTTTTTAACAAAAAAGAATCCAGCTCCTACAGGGGATGAAGATGGTTGATGAGTCCCCCAGACAGCGCTTCCTGAATGTATTGTTCCACAGTCTCTTTGTCAGGTTTTGACAGGTTGAACATTCTGCTGGAGGGAAGCGTGTGGAGGTTGATGGTGCAATCGTAAGGTTGGTGAGGGGGTAATGAAAGGGCCTTGTCTTATTTTCTGAAAAACCTCCCCAAGGTCGTGATAAACTGAGGGACCAAGGGATAGGTCAGGAGTTTTAGAAACAGGTGAGTGAATGGAACCTGAAGAAGGCCTGGCCGATCTGAGACAGTGTAAGTGACAATGTACGCTCCAACCTACTACACTGCCACGTCTCCAGTCAATGTGGGCATTGTGGAGTTGCAGCCAGGGTTGACCCAGAAACAAGGGTGAGTGAGGAGAAGATATGACCAGAAATTGGATGGACTCTTGGTGGTTGGAGGTGAGCAGGGTAATAGGGGTGGTTTGGTGGGTAATTCGAGCCAGGTGTCATCTAAGGCATTAACCTCTATGGGTTCAGGAAGAGGAGTGAGAGGGATGTTGCTCTGAGAAACTAGATTAGAGTCCATGAAGTTCTCATCAGCTCCAGAACCCACCAGGGCCTAGAGAGGGAGACAGAGAGAATTAATACTGATCTTAGCATCTACCAGAGAAGTTTGGGATGAGTTACGGTTGATGGAGGAGCTCGTCTGGCTCAACAGGGTCCCTCCTCTGCCTGATGAGCCTAATCTTTTGGCCGATTTGGACACTGGACAAGGGTGTGGCCTGGCTGGCCGCAGTACTGGCAGAGCCTCTCTCTGAATCTCCTCCATCTCTTTCTGTCTTGCCTACCAACCGCTCCTGGAGGAGGAGGTACTGCTCCTGCTCTCCCAGCCAGGGAGACTTCCTCCCCACCCAAGCTCTCCAACTTCCAGCAGGCCTGCCTGGAGCCGACTGCTAAAACCTTCCAAAGGCAGCGACGCGAGAGAACTTCAGCAGAATTGGCCACGACACAAGGTCTGACCACAGACGCACAACAGGAGCCACAAACCAACAGGACCACTTCACTGGACTTCAAACTGCACATCCAAAAAGGACCTTCCCCCCTTTTTCATGGACGGGTAACACAACTGGGCTTTATTATTACGCTAGGCTACGCAAAGGATTGTTATTTATTCAGTTATTCATCAGAGTTCCAGATTTGTAGTCAGTAATTCCATGAGACTCATTCAATATATTTGCTGTTGTAACCCCATGAAAAATACAGTTGGGTTTATTGCGTGTGTTTTCTTGCTGGATTCATGTTCATTCATCTTCATGTGTGAGTTCATGAAGAGAGCTGTGTTTGTGACTGTAGTTGCTTTGAGTAGCCACCAGGGGGCGCTTCGTGCGTAGTCAATACAGGATATTCAGCGAGCGCGTGCTTTGCATGCTGGGAATTAGACGCACTCGTCGAGCCCCGACACTGATGCTACAACGAAGTGTTCCGAGATTCTTCACGTTTCCTTTACCGAGGACTCCGCTGAGTTCTCTGCTTGTATGCTACGTGCTAATATGCTAATCGGTGAGCACGTGTTCAGTCCCGATGAAAGCTCGTGTTGTTCTCGTGTTTCAGAGGAAACAACCGGAGATTGACCGTAAACGTCGCGGAGATGTTTCAGTGAGTTATGAAACACTGTGAGAGACTCACATGAACGGTGACTTGAGGTTTATGTCTCATGATACAGTTGTTTCTAGGTTGCGTTGGAGTTGGACAGAGACAAGAAATATAATTCTGTACAGAAAGTGATGGAGAACTTTAGATTCTGCTCTGCACATTGTTTTCTGCTGGATGGACATTATTCGGACAGTGTGGATATTGACCAGGAGCTCCACACACACACGCACACACACACACACTCCATAGACTTTGACATGGACTCTAACTGACTTTGGACTGAACTTTATTGAACTTTGAACTTTGCTATCAGAACAGCTAGAAGCTGGAAAGGACACTTTATTTCGGTTTGTTATTTTCTTGTTTATTCGGAGGATTTTGAATCCGAATGGATTTCACTCTGAGTTGTTTGTGTAAGTGTAATGGGGTCAATCCTTAATAAAAAGGTTAAGTTAAAACAGGATATTTTTAGCGGTGTTATTTCCCCAGTTATGCTTATGTTATTTTAGATATAAAAACACAGCTCTAATTTACCTGACAGGACGGCGATGCCTATAGGATGCGGGGAGTCGGCGAAGGTTATTTAAGGACGCCGTAGTCGCTGTCTCTCTCTCTCTCTCTCTCTCTCCACTGCCGGTCCGGTGAGGTAGTGTAGCGTGCGCGCAGCAGGTGTGGACCTATCTTTATATACAGTCTATGGTGTGGACGCGAATTGTTTGTTGCGAGGCCAGCGTACAGCCGCGTGTGTGTGTGTGTGTCGCCACACATGCACACTGTGTCTCCTCCAGTTAGCGTGTCCCCACAAACTCAGAACAATACCTGTAAGTAATGCGCCTCAACATTTATTCGGAGTTTATACCATTGTGTCTGTGACATTAAGTGTAGTTGTCTTTTCCTGTTTTAGTATTTGTCGTCAAGACAATAAGGACGGTGGGGTCTCCGCTGTATTTTAATGCTCTGAAGGTATGTCATAATGATGTGTTATGTTTGCAAATGATTTGAAACATTTTGATATATTTGTTTTAATAATTGTGTGACCAAATGACATGTTTGTTTTGTAGGGCTGCCTTCTGGCAGAATATTTATGGTCACTGTTTTTTCCCACATTTAGATTTCATTTAGATTATTTGTTTGTTTAGAATTAGTTTTATTTCTGATTAATTAGTTTTATTTCTGGTTTCTTTGTTTTGTTTTATTTTGTTCTTGGTTTTGTGGGCAAGGTGCAATATGACTGATGGGTACTATGCAATCCAGGTGTAAATGGCTTGAATATTAGTGAGTTATTGGCTCCGTAAACTTGAGGCCCTCTTCTGTGATTTTATTGTATTATATCGCTTGCTGTGCTAATCCACTGGTGGAATCACACCATTGTTAGGATCCTTAAAGTGTGCTGTGCTTGTTTTATGCATGATGATTTAACTTGTTGAATTGGGTCTTGAGCTGTTAATTTCTCTCCTTTTAAACTGTTATTTATATCACGTACAAGCCAGTACCCTATACTTTGCACTTGATCCTGTGCTGTTTGATCAGTCTTTTTAAATAATTGTCCGACTTAAATAAATTGTTAATCTTTTGGAATCATCAGCCTCTCGTACCGTTTATTCTGGATACATTTGGTGAACCTGATTGGCATTTAACTGTCTCGCTAAACTTTCGATCACTACATAAATAAATATTTGTGTTAACTTTGCACATTAGCCTTCCCTCGCTCCTTGAGTTGAACCAGGGTACGGTATTTATCTACCTGTCTAACTTACTGGGTCATACACTCCAGGTTACACTGTCTTTTCCCTTCCTTTGACGGGCGGTGCCCCGATTTATCTTTTATCAATTCAAGTTATCATTTAATATTTTTAATATTCATATTTAATGTTTCTGATAGCCACATTTATTGAATGCCCAAAAGCACAACATTGAATGGTGCCACGTTTAATATAGTATCATCACAACAGTAGTAATAGTAGGGACTCTGGTAAAAGCAATAAATAAGTAAACACGCAATATAAGAGCAAGGAGGTATAAAATAGAAATAGAATAGAAATTATATTTACAATTGAAACAGAATATATACAGTGGAATGCACATCAGCCATTGAATTCCACTGATAGGAGAGAGAATTAAATAGATAATAAATATTGTGAAAAATCATATAAAGACAGAAAGTCTCCAATCTTTCCTTTCAACACTTTTTAATTGATGTGTGAATCATTGATTCCACCATTCCGCCTTTAAACACGGAGCAGAAGTCATGAGGGCGCCTCCCTGTGGACAGATGGATGCACAGCAGCTGGTCCAGTAGCAGCTCTGTCTCCAAACAGCTGATCAGACTCTTCTCTCCTGTGAACATCCGGTGAGTCCAACAGTCTCTTGACTTCTTGTTCTTCTAGACATTTGTTTGACAAGATGTTTCACTGGTGGAGGAAAAGCTTGTGTTTGTGTTTGTATAGTTTTGTGTGTTAAAGAGGGTTCACTCTGCTCAAAGTCTGAGAAACAGAATGATTTGAACTGATCAGTGTGTTTGTTGTTTATCCCTGAAAGTGTTGTTGTCTTGTTTGTCAGTTGATCTCTGGACTCTTTATTGTGTCATTCAGACTTTGTCTTTTCTCATTATTTGATATTGTAATTCTGTGTTCACAGACAGAAATGTTTGTATGTGTGGTTGTGGAAAAGGTGGGTGGATGAAACCAGGACTGCTCCTGTAATGAATGTAGAGCTCTGCTCATTTTTACAAGTTGATCTGTGGAACTACACGTGCAGCTCATAGAATGTGAATATGTTTTAGGATCTGTTGGTTTCTATACTTTTCCTCACTTTGTTGAACACCCAGAAAAGTTCTATTTGCTCCACGATGTGCTGTGTGCATCACAGGTAAGTTAATATATGAAGTCAATAAAAGTGAATCTGTGAAGGCATTGAATGTATGTTTTGCTGTGGCACAAATAAAAGTCATATTCTTTGAATGGTATTTTTATATCTGTTTGCATTTCTGTGGAGCTGTGGACAAGACAGCAGGAGACAACAGGCCAGATTAGCAGGCCTCCCCCAAATCTAAAAATGATCATATTACATTCTTGCCACCACCAGGTTGTTTCCTAATCAGGTTTTGTCACTTCACTTAAACCTTCCCTCCCCCCAACCAGTTGACTCTTATGATGCTTGACCTGACTCCAACCCTGACTAACCTGAACCAGGTATCCTGGCCTACTCTCCAACCTCGGACTCTGATTTACAGTTTGATATTCACCCTGGGAGGAGGCCCTTCCTGACTGGTAGAACACAGGGCAAGAAGTTCTCAATGCATTCACGTCCTTTACCAGCAGATGTCAATGTTTGACTTGTTTCCCGCTTTGCTCAATGCGAGGACACTGCACAGGTTTCTAGTTTGGACTCCAACAAAGAGTCTGCAGAGTCTGCAGTCACTGAGCATGTTGTTAATGTCTTGTTGGACTATTTGAGACACGTGTAGCTGTGATCATAACGATGGGGAGTAAACAGTGGTACTTTATCGCACAACACCATCTTAAAAGTAGCTTTAAAGTGACGAAAAGCTTCTGCATTCTATATTATGACGTCTTATCTCATGTCTCTAAATTGTTCAAATACATCAGTAAAGATATATGACATTATTTTGTCATTTTAACTATGTTACTGCACCATTAGAGCATTATAGCATGTTGAAGTTCATCATTCCATTATTATCTCTGCTCTGCATCTGGAGCCAATGAGTCTGAGAGGAAGGAGGAGGAGCATGAGAGCAGGTGAGTGTCAGACTCCATTTTCACTTGGAGGAGCAGGAGAAGAAAAGTGAGCAGGTGAGTGTTCACACAACTTTATGAAAGTTTTACTGTCACACTCTCTCACCTGCTGTTAACATCCATCTGCTGATCACACGGCTCCAAGTTTGTCAGTTGACACCTGGTGACAGACGTAGTTTCCATGTGATGGGATCACCAGAGACAGATGTGAACAGCAGGTGTGGAACAAAGTGTCTTCAAATGACTCATTAGCAGAGTTAACTCACAATTTCACTTTTTATCTTCATCACATCTGTTAATCAAGTGTTTAATACAGAATCATACATGTGTGTGTGTGTGTGTGTGTGTGTGTGTGTGTGTGTGTGTGTGTGTGTGTGTGTGTCCTTGCTTGGTGTGTTTCCTGAACAGACCTGTTTGTCCTGATTCCTGTGAGCTCAGTGTTTTTCCTCTCAGACTGAAGATGAGTGGTTATGAGGAGGAAGAGGACAGAGCAGAGTCTCCAGAGTTCAGCTGTGTGTCTCTGAAGAGTGACCGGTCCATGGAACAACCTCTATTCTTCAGTAATGAACCTGGACCCTCACACACAAAGTAAGAGACTGTTTCTACTGTGAACTGATCTGAAGAGGATGTAGTTTCCTCTAGTGTGGCCCCTGCATTAGGACACAGCTTCATTGAAATTGGTGACTAATCTCTCAGAATCCCTCAAAGAGCTCAGACCTCCACCAAGGCCCAACACGCTCCTGATGAAACCACTTTGAAATTCACTACATACTCATTTTTATTTGGATCTGCACCAAATTTCACTCACTCATAAACATCAGTCCTCTGAACATCTGGTTCACAGAACACATCCTTCACCAAGTTTACTGGTGATCTGTTCAGTGGTTTTTATAATCCCACTAACGAACAAACCAACCAACACACAAACATACAGGGTGGAAACAAAACCTCCTTGACAGAAGTGATGACGACCTGTGACTGTGACATTTGACTTATCAGGACATGTCTTCACAGAGAGAGGAGGAGGAGTAATGTTTCTGAGGAGGAGCAGTCGTCCCGCTGTGCTTCGTGTCAGGACGTCCTGAAGGATCCAGTCTCCACCAGCTGTGGACACTGGTTCTGCAGACAGTGCATCACCTCATACTGGGACCAGTCTGGTTCTTCAGGAGACTCCTCCTGTCCCCAGTGTGGACAAAGATCAAGAAGAGGAGCTGGAGCTCAGACAGCCGGTCAGAGCAGCACTGTACATGTGTCTGCTGATGTCTTCACTTCTGACAACAGCACATGTTTGATTTTGTTCCTTCATACAGCATCAACATTTCACTTGGTTATAAAAGCACAAAGTTCAAAAGCTTTGATTTTCTCTAGTTTTTCTGTATCTGATGAAAACAATCAGCAGATTCTCAGATTCTCTGTCTTTAGTCTCACATTGTTTCTTGTCTTTCAGCAGATCGGGGTCTGCAGGAGGTTTTAGACCAACATAAGATCAGTCTGAGGAGGAGATGTGAACATGTGACTGAAGGAACTGAGGAAACAGGAAGTAGAACCCTCCTCAACAGGATCTACACTGAGCTCTACATCACAGAGGGACAGAGTGAAGAGGCTAATACTCAACATGAGGTGAGGCAGCTTGAGATGGCTTCCAAGAGGAAGAGCCTCCACGACACTCCCATCAAGTGCCACGACATCTTTAAAGCCTTCACTGACCAGCAGAGCAGCATCAGAGTCGTCCTGACCAACGGCGTCGCTGGCGTTGGAAAAACCTTCTCGGTGCAGAAGTTCACTCTGGACTGGGCAGAGGGTTTAGAAAACCAAGATGTGGGTCTGCTGGTTGTGCTTTCGTTCAGGGAGCTGAACCTGGTGAAAGACGAGCAGCACAGTCTTCTCACGCTGCTCCGTGTTTTCCATCCAACATTAGAGAAGCTCACGGCAGAGACGCTCGCTGTCTGTAAACCTTTGATCATCTTTGACGGCCTGGATGAAAGCAAACCTTCTCTGGACTTCAACCACAGGGAGGTCGTGTCTGAGGTCACACAGAAGTCATCAGTCAACGTGCTGCTGACAAACCTCATCCAGGGGAATCTGCTTCCCTCGGCTCTCGTCTGGATAACCTCCCGACCTGCGGCGGCCAATCAGATCCCTCCTACATGTGTTGACAGGGTGACAGAAGTACGAGGCTTCACTGACGCCCAGAAGGAGGAGTACTTCAGGAGGAGATTCAGTGATGAGGAGCTGAGCAGCAGAATCATCTCACACATCAAGACGTCCAGGAGCCTCTACATCATGTGTCAAATCCCAGTCTTCTGCTGGATCAGTGCTACAGTTCTGGAGCACATGTTGACCACAGACCAGAGAGGAGAGCTGCCCAAGACCCTGACTGACCTGTACTCACACTTCCTGCTGGTTCAGACAAAGAGGAAGAACAACAAGTACGGTGAAGGACATGAGACGAGTCCACAGCAGCTGACGGAGGCTGACAGGGACATTCTTCTGAAGCTGGGGAGGCTGGCACTTAAACATCTGGAGGAAGGAAACATCATGTTCTACCAAGAAGACCTGGAGCAGTTTGGTCTTAATTTTACAGAGGCCTCGGTGTACTCAGGAGTTTGTACTCAGATCTTCAGAAGAGAGTGTGTGATCTTCCAGAAATCAGTCTACTGCTTTGTTCATCTGAGCGTTCAGGAGTTTCTGGCTGCAGTCTACATGTTCCACTGTTACACACACATAGAAGAACTCAAAAACTTCTTGGGAACATATGGGAACACAGACAACACCTTCTCCCTGGATGACCTCCTGAAGAGAACCATGGAGAAATCCCTCACCAGTAAAAATGGTCATCTGGATCTGTTTGTTCGCTTCCTTCACGGCCTCAGTCTGAAGTCCAACCAGAGAGTCTTAGGAGACCTGCTGGGTCGGACAGAGAACAACCCAGAGAACATCCAGAGAATCATAGGAGGCCTGCTGGGTCGGACAGAGAACAATCCAGAGATCAGCCAGAGAGTCTTAGGAGGCCTGCTGGGTCAGACAGAGAACAATCCAAATATCATCCAGAGAATCATCAACAACCAGAAGAAGATGCAGAGTGATGACATTTCTCCTGACAGAAGCATCAACATCTTCCACTGTCTGACTGAGATGAACGACCACTCAGTACATCAGCAGATGCAACAGTTCCTGATGTCAGAGAACAAATCAAAGGAGAAACTCTCTGAGATCCACTGCTCAGCTCTGGCCTACCTGCTGCAGATGTCAGAGGAGGTTCTGGACGAGTTGGACCTGGAGAAGTTCAACACATCATACCAGAGTCGACTGAGACTGATCCCAGCTGTGAGGAACTGCAGGAAGGCTCTGTGAGTCCAGACATGATCAATAACATGTTGAATCAGTGAACACATCCTCTGCCACTTTGTTAGTCTGAATGAACGCTTGTACCAGATCTGAAAGGATTCTCTTGAGGTGTTTTTAAGATAAAATGTTCATGAGGCAAAAAGAGGATTTACCAGGGTGAGGGTCACATGATCACGTGTTGTATGAATGTTGTGTTTTCTGATTTTATTCTCACAGATTTGATATTTTCTTTAATTACAGACTCGGTGGTTGTGGACTCTCAGAGACTCACTATGAAGTCGTGGCTTCAGCTCTGAGGTCAGAACCCTCACATCTGAGAGAACTGGATCTGAGTAGAAACATCCTGAAGGGCTCAGGAGTGAAGCTGCTGTGTGCTGGACTGGAGAGTCCAAACTGTCGACTGGAGACTCTGAGGTCAGGTCCTTAAATCCTTGAATGTTCACTTTTCCAACGTTCCTTCTTATTTGGTCATTATCTATTTAAATTGAATTGTCTCAGTTCTGCTCTGCTCACTGTCCCTCAGTCATCTGTCCCTCACCCAGCCTGTCAGTCACATCCACCTCATCAGCCCAACTCCATTCACCTGCACACACCTGCTCCTGATCACTAGTGTCAGTGAGTAACATGTGGACTGAGGCCGAGCACTCGTCCTCCTCAGGTTCTCAACAATAAGACACGTTCTTATTGAAGCACGTTGGACAGTTGATGAGTATAGAACCAAACAGGAAGTGACTGTCAGGAGCCATCTCTACTTTAAACAGTGTTTAATGACACAAACCTACTCAGTGACCAAACACACAGAGAAGAAGGTGATGAATGAAACAATGGTCCAACATGTCTGATGTGATATTTATCTTCAGGTCACAGACTGGACTGAGGTCAGCAGCATGTTGAGAGTCTGTGTTGACATGATGACGATCCACAATAACAGGAGGACACATTCAAATATTCACATTTCTTTATCCAGGTTGTGGGACTGCAGTCTGTCAGAGATCAGCTGTTCTTCTCTGGCTTCAGCTCTGAGGTCAAACCCCTCTCATCTGAGAGAACTGGATCTGAGCTACAACGAGCTGCAGGACTCAGAAGTGAAGGAGCTGCTTGATCTAGAGCAGAGTTCAGACTGTCGACTGGAGACTCTGAGGTCAGTAGATGGTTGGAGTCAGTCCACGCTGCTTTCATCAGTATTTTACTAAACACAGTCAGTATCACAGTACAGATCCAGGGTCTGTACTACGAAGCAGGATTTGTGGTTATCAGGTTAACTTCAGGTTTAGTTTTTTCAGTCCTACGAAGCTCGTTCACTTCTTCTCTGGTTAAATCACCATGGTAACTGATGATGAACGGCTAACATGCTCCGAAGCAGGTTAAGTTGGAGATCAACCCGTATAAAAGCTCCGCCCACTGACCAGCGTGACTCTCCACTGTTGTGTGGTGCACACTCTCCTTAAAGGGACGGAGAAGAGAAGTTTAAACCAACGTCTGGTTGGTTCAGTTGATCTCAGCCACTAACACACCCAGTACATCTCAATCTCTCCAGACTCATCCTGTCACCAAAATACCAGATGCTCTCAGTCAGGTCCCTGAAAATAGCTCCATGTGTTTTTATTGAGTAGTGATGTCAGAGGTTTGCACCACAGTGTGTCCTCAGAGACAGTGTGTCCTCAGAGTCAGTGTGTGTCCTCAGAGACAGTGTGTCCTCAGAGACAGTGTGTGTCCTCAGAGACAGAGTGTGTCCTCAGAGACAGTGTGTCCTCAGAGACAGTGTGTGTCCTCAGAGTCAGAGTGTGTCCTCAAACTCTGCTGTCAGTCAAACTGTCCATGTCTGTGATTGGTCATACGCAGTAAACCCCGCCCCTTTTATGTGAAACATGTCTTCACCTGTAACAGCAGGAAATCCACCTCTCAAGTGTCCACTCTGCACATTCACATGCAGAGGAAACACACGTGATGGTCAAAGTGTGTGCAGCTCTTAGTGTGTTCATTCCAACACGTGAACATGAAGCAGAGAGGAAGCTGCTCCACCTCTGAACAGGACTGAAGTCCCTGCTGCTCTTTATACTGGATGTGCTGCTTCACTGACTCACAGCTGATGAAGTGAGTCTCTGTCAACACTGATGTCTTCTTCTCTCAACAGATGGAGGCCACGATCTTTGTAAAGGTGGGTGTGAAGAGGACAGTGTGAAGAGGACAGTGTGTGTGGACGGAGGCTGAGCTGTGTCCTGATGATCCAGAGGCTGAAGCAGCAGCAGCTTGTGTGTAGAGCGGCTCTGACTGGGCCTTGTTGCTGGGAGGCAGAGTGGAGACAGAGCTCCAGAGGAATCAGAGGAGGTGAGCTGCTCTGAGATCAGCTGTCACACAGTGTCCAGTCCACCGTCCTCACTACGTCCAGGACATGATGTCATCACTTGGAACTGTCGTATGTCAACATGTTGTGTAAACTCCGACAGGACGCTCTAATGTTTTATCAATGATTATTGATTATTCTGAGTATGATCTTATTCAGGTTAAGTTGATCAGAACACACAGTTTATACGTCAGTGTCTTCTTCAGATTATTGTCTTAATGTGACATGTAGTCAAATAAATATATAATCAATAAATATATTCGTCTATGTTTTGTCATTGATTGTTGAGAGGCAGCTTCCACTGATGCTACACTCTCAGAGAGCGACTACTGCTGTTTCTGACTTATTCAGGGAGATGTGGACTAGTTTGTGAACGTTTACTTACTCATATTGATCCGGGGCATGGATGGTTGAGACGCTGCGTACAGTTATGGTGTCATCCCTTCAAATCTGTTTTATTGTTTTCTGCTTCTGTCCTTATATGTACTGTATTTTAATAAAGCTGATTCCCAATTCCATATTTTTATGGGTCCATGCGATGTTAATTCTTTTATTTTTGTTTACTGATAATTTACAAGATGTGCCACACTACACACTCCTAACAGCGCTGCACAACAAATGAGTGATTGGGCTTCCCACACTAGGTTTCCCTAAAGATCAAGGAGAACAAAGTCATTTCTCTTAAGTATGGTGTACTCATATTGCTTAGTACTTGTGTTTTTTGAACTGCATTCAAATATTAAGTGATATAACTGTTGTATGCGTGTCGGCTATATTACATGTTCTGCTGTCGAAAACCTTTTGAGGACATCATTATTACTTTGCACTGTAACAATGTGCAACAAGTGACACGTGCTCACTTCACTGCATTCCCATCTGTACATTCCAGTATTTCCATATGTATATTTATGTAGCCTATTGTACACATCTTTATCTGATTTAATATCTGCTCTTTTTCTGCAAACGTAGTAGAAAATGTCTTTCCTTCACTTGTCTTTAGTCTTGCAGCTTCAGGTCTCGCGGTAGAGACAATTTCAAGGTGTGTTAGCCTCTAGTGTACGTTCCGATCCACACAACAGTCTCGGGGCAAATCATTTCAAGACTGCCAACACAATGTAACCAGTTTCTGTGTAATGACTTTTATCCAGGCATCATAGAGGTTGATAGAGAGTTGAGCTGTTGTTAGAGCGATGTACAACAATCTGGTACACAAGAACGTGGTAGGACGTGGCAGTGATGTCAGTGGAATAGATGCTTAATGACTGGAACTGGAACCCTGCTCTCTTTTCAATGAGTTACGTAAAAAGACTCAGATTTGCTCTGACTTTACTCCTCTGTCTGAAATGATGATGGTGAGAAGCTGTTATTAATGCATCATTAGCTAATTAATGTTCGTGCTTCGTGAACATGAAGGAATTTTTCATTTTAGAGTCACAAAGTCAGGTTTGTTCTCTAGAAGTCTCTGGAGCACTAACCTGATGTGCTGCCGATGTTCTTGCTGACTTCAGGAGAAAATGAGGATGTCATCTAGATACACAAACACAGATCGGTTCAGCATGTCTTTGAGCACATCGTTAACTAAGGTTTGGAAGGCGGCGGGAGCATTGGTGAGGCTAAACGGCATCACCCGGTACTCAAATGGCACAAGGGGGTTGTTGAAAGCCGTCTTCCACTCGTCTAATTTAGAGAAGTTGTTAGCCTCATGAAGGGGATCAAAGATGATTCTATCAGGGGCAGTGGATACTTGTTTTTAACTGTAATATTATTGAGAGCATGAAAGTCTATACAGGGTCGCAGGGAGCCATCTTTCTTTTTAACAAAAAAGAATCCAGCTCCTACAGGGGATGAAGATGGTTGATGAGTCCCCCAGACAGCGCTTCCTGAATGTATTGTTCCTCAGTCTCTTTGTCAGGTTTTGACAGGTTGAACATTCTGCTGGAGGGAAGCGTGTGGAGGTTGATGGTGCAATCGTAAGGTTGGTGAGGGGGTAATGAAAGGGCCTTGTCTTATTTTCTGAAAAACCTCCCCAAGGTCGTGATAAACTGAGGGACCAAGGGATAGGTCAGGAGTTTTAGAAACAGGTGAGTGAATGGAACCTGAAGAAGGCCTGGCCGATCTGAGACAGTGTAAGTGACAATGTACGCTCCAACCTACTACACTGTCTCCAGTCAATGTGGGCATTGTGGAGTTGCAGCCAGGGTTGACCCAGAAACAAGGGTGAGTGAGGAGAAGATATGACCAGAAATTGGATGGACTCTTGGTGGTTGGAGGTGAGCAGGGTAATGGGGTGGTTTGGTGGGTAATTCGAGCCAGGTGTCATCTAAGGCATTAACCTCTATGGGTTCAGGAAGAGGAGTGAGAGGGATGTTGCTCTGAGAAACTAGAGTCCATGAAGTTCTCATCAGCTCCAGAACCCACCAGGGCCTAGAGAGGGAGACAGAGAGAATTAATACTGATCTTAGCATCTACCAGAGAAGTTTGGGATGAGTTACGGTTGATGGAGGAGCTCGTCTGGCTCAACAGGGTCCCTCCTCTGCCTGATGAGCCTAATCTTTTGGCCGATTTGGACACTGGACAAGGGTGTGGCCTGGCTGGCCGCAGTACTGGCAGAGCCTCTCTCTGAATCTCCTCCATCTCTTTCTGTCTTGCCTACCAACCGCTCCTGGAGGAGTAGGTACTGCTCCTGCTCTCCCAGCCAGGGAGACTTCCTCCCCACCCAAGCTCTCCAACTTCCAGCAGGCCTGCCTGGAGCAGACTGCTAAAACCTTCCAAAGGCAGTGACGCGAGAGAACTTCAGCAGAATTGGCCACGACACAAGGTCTGACCACAGACGCACAACAGGAGCCACAAACCAACAGGACCACTTCACTGGACTTCAAACAGCACATCCAAAAAGGACCTTCCCCTCTTTTTCATGGACGGGTAACACAACTGGGCTTTATTATTACGCTAGGCTACACAAAGGACTGTTTAATTCTATTTCTATTTCATGTGATGTTTATAAGTTTGACTTGTGTTGTTGTGATATTTGTTCATATGTTATTTGAAAGTCAATGTTAGTTCTGTTCACTCTCTCTGCAGGCATCTAACTACTTTCTTTAACCTGGCACCTCACACACTCATCTCCACAAACTTAACACACACATGTGATCTCAGCCACATGGTCTCACCACTCCAGGGGGCCTTTTGTCTCCATAGTGGCCAGCCGCCATTTTGAATCTCACTCACTCTCACACTCACACACACATATGCATACTTGCATACACATCTACACATCTGTATATAGTAAGTCCACCTTTTGTTAGTTTGTGTGTTTATACTTTTATTATGTTCATAATAAATGTTTTTCTTTAAAACACGTCTTCATTAATGTTGCATCAGTGTGAATTGTGCCTCTACACGGTCAAGAACTCCACATCCTTCAACTTTGCGAGCTGTTGATGTGGTAACTTTGGTTATTGTTATTTATTCAGTTATTCATCAGAGTTCCAGATTTGTAGTCAGTAATTCCATGAGACTCATTCAATATATTTGCTGTTGTAACCCCATGAAAAATACAGTTGGGTTTATTGCGTGTGTTTTCTTGCTGGATTCATGTTCATTCATCTTCATGTGTGAGTTCATGAAGAGAGCTGTGTTTGTGACTGTAGTTGCTTTGAGTAGCCACCAGGGGGCGCTTCGTGCGTAGTCAATACGGGATATTCAGCGAGCGCGTGCTTCGCATGCTGGGAACTAGACGCGCTCGTCGAGCCCCGACACTGATGCTACAACGAAGTGTTCCGAGATTCTTCACGTTTCCTTTACCGAGGACTCCGCTGAGTTCTCTGCTTGTATGCTACGTGCTAATATGCTAATCGGTGAGCACGTGTTCAGTCCCGATGAAAGCTCGTGTTGTTCTCGTGTTTCAGAGGAAACAACCGGAGATTGACCGTAAACGTCGCGGAGATGTTTCAGTGAGTTAGAATGCTGAGGATGAGTTGTCCATGGAATTGTTCACGTGACGACCGTAATTCTTGCTGCGTCATGTTTGGACGCCATGTGCAAGGTTGATGATCGTCCGCTGAGGCTGATGACGTGTGACCTGACAGGGTTTCATGTTTGAACGTGAACTCTGCGTGAACTTGAGTTTGAGATGGTTGAAACATGAGCATTGATACCGATGAGAGATCATCGTCTGTGCAACGTGGTTCATGAAACACTGTGAAAGACTCACATGAACGGTGACTTGAGGTTTATGTCTCATGATACAGTTGTTTCTAGGTTGCGTTGGAGTTGGACAGAGACAAGAAATATAATTCTGTACAGAAAGTGATGGAGAACTTTAGATTCTGCTCTGCACATTGTTTTCTGCTGGATGGACATTATTCGGACAGTGTGGATATTGACCAGGAGCTCCACACACACACACACACACACACACTCCATAGACTTTGACATGGACTCTAACTTACTTTGGACTGAACTTTATTGAACTTTGAACTTTGCTATCAGAACAGCTAGAAGCTGGAAAGGACACTTTATTTCGGTTAGTTTTTTTCTTGTTTATTCTGAGGATTTTGAATCCGAATGGATTTCACTCTGAGTTGTTTGTGTAAATAAATATTTGTGTTAACTTTGCACATTAGCCTTCCCTCGCTCCTTGAGTTGAACCAGGGTACGGTATTTATCTACCTGTCTAACTTACTGGGTCATACACTCCAGGTTACACTATCTTTTCCCTTCCTTTGACGGGCGGTGCCCCGATTTATCTTTTATCAATTCAAGTTATCATTTAATATTTTTAATATTCATATTTAATATGTTTCTGATAGCCACATTTATTGAATGCCCAAAAGCACAACATTGAAATGTGCCACGTTTAATATAGTATAATCACAACAGTAGTAATAGTAGGGATAGTCAGAAAATAGACTCTGGTAAAAGCAATAAATAAGTAAACATGCAATATAAGAGCAAGGAGGTATAAAATAGAAATAGAATGGAAATTATATTTACAATTGAAACAGAATATATACAGTGGAATGCTCATCAGCCATTGAATTCCACTGATAGGAGAGAGAATTAAATAGATAATAAATATTGTGAAAAATCATATTAAGACAGAAAGTCTCCAATCTTTCCTTTCAACACTTTTTAATTGATGTGTGAATCATTGATTCCACCATTCCGCCTTTAAATACGGAGCAGAAGTCATGAGGGCGCCTCCCTGTGGACAGATGGATGCACAGCAGCTGGTCCAGTAGCAGCTCTGTCTCCAAACAGCTGATCAGACTCTTCTCTCCTGTGAACATCCGGTGAGTCCAACAGTCTCTTGACTTCTTGTTCTTCTAGACATTTGTTTGACAAGATGTTTCACTGGTGGAGGAAAAGCTTGTGTTTGTGTTTGTATAGTTTTGTGTGTTAAAGAGGGTTCACTCTGCTCAAAGTCTGAGAAATAGAATGATTTGAACGGATCAGTGTGTTTGTTGTTTATCCCTGAAAGTGTTGTTGTCTTGTTTGTTAGTTGATCTCTGGACTCTTTATTGTGTCATTCAGACTTTGTCTTTTCTCATTATTTGATATTGTAATTCTGTGTTCACAGACAGAAATGTTTGTATGTGTGTTTGTGGAAAAAGTGGGTGGATGAAACCAGGACTGCTCCTGTAATGAATGTAGAGCTCTGCTCATTTTTACAAGTTGATCTGTGGAACTACACGTGCAGCTCATAGAATGTGAATATGTTTTTGGATCTGTTGGTTTCTATACTTTTCCTCACTTTGTTGAACACCCAGAAAAGTTCTATTTGCTCCACGATGTGCTGTGTGCATCACAGGTAAGTTATGGTTTGTGATTATGGGAAAAAAAGTCAAATATATGAAGTCAATAAAAGTGAATCTGTGAAGGCATTGAATGTATGTTTTGCTGTGGCACAAATAAAAGTGATATTCTTTTAATGGTATTTTTATATCTGTTTGCATTTCTGTGGAGCTGTGGACAAGACAGCAGGAGACAACAGGCCAGATTAGCAGGCCTCCCCCAAATCTAAAAATGATCATATTACATTCTTGCCACCACCAGGTTGTTTCCTAATCAGGTTTTGTCACTTCACTTAAACCTTCCCTCCCCCAACCAGTTGACTCTTATGATGCTTGACCTGACTCCAACCCTGACTAACCTGAACCAGGTATCCTGGCCTACTCTCCAACCTCGGACTCTGATTTACAGTTTGATATTCACCCTGGGAGGAGGCCCTTCCTGACTGGTAGAACACAGGGCAAGAAGTTCTCAATGCATTCACGTCCTTTACCAGCAGATGTCAATGTTTGACTTGTTTCCCGCTTTGCTCAATGCGAGGACACTGCACAGGTTTCTAGTTTGGACTCCAACAAAGAGTCTGCAGAGTCTGCAGTCACTGAGCATGTTGTTTATGTCTTGTTGGACTATTTGAGACACGTGTAGCTGTGATCATAACGATGGAAAGTAAACAGTGGTACTTTATCACACAACACCATCTTAAAAGTAGCTTTAAAGTTTTGGTTGGAACTGAGGTGACGTTCGATGTCTCTCCAGCAGAATTTAGTTCCTGGAAGAGAGAGGAAGTCTTTGAAACTGATGAAATATTAACATTTAACTGTCAAATCAATAAATGCACTCAAGGAGTTCACAAAACTTCAGGCATTGTGAAATCCAGACTGCAGCTCTGCAACACATATTGAAAAAGGCAAAATGACTGGTGGGCAGAGCAGGTTCATCTATTTTTTGAACTTCTGTAAGGCTACAGACAACATTTATTTTAATTATTAACATGTTTATTACTTTATTAGAGGTCAATCTAAATATTCTTATCACTTTAAGGACGGATAAGAAATGAACTGATGTTCGTGCCAAATGTTTTTTTTTTCCCCACAACAATAAAATCATAATTATCTCAGTGAAGTTAAAATCCTTCTACCTTTACATCACCAAACATTTAAAACCTAATTCAGTTCAGAATGAGAAACTTTCCCTCTTCACATTAATGCAAAAACAGCCTCTGATTAAACAAACAACAATGTTTTGAATGTAAGTGACATAAATGATCGCCTGTGTGGTTTGACTGTTGCTGTGAGCTCATGGCGAGTGTTTGGACGTTGCTCAGTGACTCACACATTGAGATAAGATAAGAGGAGCAGAGTCCGTTCACTTTAGCTTCTGTTTCCTCCTCCACTCTGAGCTGCTCTCACTGTCACTAATAAACTCTCATCACTAGTGATCAGGACCTGATCAGTTCATGAAGTGACTCAGTGTCTGAGTCCAGAGTTTATGAGGCTCATTTAAACATCATGAAAAATGACCAGTCAACATTTTACAGCTCAGTAACATGAGACGCTCACAGTCAGGACTCAGTGTGAAAGTGAAGATCTGGATTCATGATCCTACATCAATTATTAAATAAATATATGATCTAATAAAACATGAACTGTGAACATGAGCCAGTTCATCTTCATGGAACTGGACTTTGAACTGCTTCAACAAGGAGGAGGAGCAGGAGAGCAGGAGAGTGTCAGACTCCATTTTCACTTGGAGGAGCAGGAGAAGAAAAGTGAGCAGGTGAGTGTTCACACAACTTTATGAAAGTTTTACTGTCACACTCTCTCACCTGCTGTTAACATCCATCTGCTGATCACACGGCTCCAAGTTTGTCAGTTCACACCTGGTGACAGACGTAGTTTCCATGTGATGGGATCACCAGAGACAGATGTGAACAGCAGGTGTGGAACAAAGTGTCTTCAAATGACTCATTAGCAGAGTTAACTCACAATTTCACTTTTTATCTTCATCACATCTGTTAATCAAGTGTTTAATACAGAATCATACATTACTGTGTGTGTGTGTGTGTGTGTGTGTGTTTCCTGAACAGACCTGTTTGTCCTGATTCCTGTGAGCTCAGTGTTTTTCCTCTCAAACTGAAGATGAGTGGTTATGAGGAGGAAGAGGACAGAGCAGAGTCTCCAGAGTTCAGCTGTGTGTCTCTGAAGAGTGACCGGTCCAAACATCAGCCTCTAGACTTCAGTAATGAACCTGGACCCTCACACACAAAGTAAGAGACTGTTTCTACTGTGAACTGATCTGAAGAGGATGTAGTTTCCTCTAGTGTGGCCCCTGCATTAGGACACAGCTTCATTGAAATTGGTGACTAATCTCTCAGAATCCCTCAAAGAGCTCAGACCTCCACCAAGGCCCAACACGCTCCTGATGAAACCACTTTGAAATTCACTACATACTCATTTTTATTTGGATCTGCACCAAATTTCACTCACTCATAAACATCAGTCCTGTGAACATCTGGTTCACAGAACACATCCTTCACCAAGTTTACTGGTGATCTGTTCAGTGGTTTTTATAATCCCACTAGCGAACAAACCAACCAACACACAAACATACAGGGTGGAAACAAAACCTCCTTGACAGAAGTGATGACGACCTGTGACTGTGACATTTGACTTATCAGGACATGTCTTCACAGAGAGAGGAGGAGGAGTCATGTTTCTGAGGAGGAGCAGTCGTCCCGCTGTGCTTCGTGTCAGGACGTCCTGAAGGATCCAGTCTCCACCAGCTGTGGACACTGGTTCTGCAGACAGTGCATCACCTCATACTGGGACCAGTCTGGTTCTTCAGGAGACTCCTCCTGTCCCCAGTGTGGACAAAGATCCAGAAGAGGAGCTGGAGCTCAGACAGCCGGTCAGAGCAGCACTGTACATGTGTCTGCTGATGTCTTCACTTCTGACAACAGCACATGTTTGAGTTTGTTCCTTCATACAGCATCAACATTTCACTTGGTTATAAAAGCACAAAGTTCAAAAGCTTTGATTTTCTCTAGTTTTTCTGTATCTGATGAAAACAATCAGCAGATTCTCAGATTCTCTGTCTTTAGTCTCACATTGTTTCTTGTCTTTCAGCAGATCGGGGTCTGCAGGAGGTTTTAGACCAACATAAGATCAGTGTGAGGAGGAGATGTGAACATGTGATTGAAGGAACTGAGGAAACAGGAAGTAGAACCCTCCTCAACAGGATCTACACTGAGCTCTACATCACAGAGGGACAGAGTGAAGAGGTTAATACTGAACATGAGGTGAGGCAGCTTGAGACGGCTTCCAAGAGGAAGAGCCTCCACGACACTCCCATCAAGTGCCACGACATCTTTAAAGCCTTCACTGACCAGCAGAGCAGCATCAGAGTCGTCCTGACCAACGGCGTCGCTGGCGTTGGAAAAACCTTCTCGGTGCAGAAGTTCACTCTGGACTGGGCAGAGGGTTTAGAAAACCAAGATGTGGGTCTGCTGGTTGTGCTTTCGTTCAGGGAGCTGAACCTGGTGAAAGACGAGCAGCACAGTCTTCTCACGCTGCTCCGTGTTTTCCATCCAACATTACAGAAGCTCACGGCAGAGACGCTCGCTGTCTGTGAACCTTTGATCATCTTTGACGGCCTGGATGAAAGCAGACTTTCTCTGGACTTCAACCACAGGAAGGTCGTGTCTGAGGTCACACAGAGGTCATCAGTCAACGTGCTGCTGACAAACCTCATCCAGGGGAATCTGCTTCCATCGGCTCTCGTCTGGATAACCTCCAGACCTGCGGCGGCCAATCAGATCCCTCCTACATGTGTTGACAGGGTGACAGAAGTACGAGGCTTCACTGACGCCCAGAAGGAGGAGTACTTCAGGAGGAGATTCAGTGAGGAGGAGCTGAGCAGCAGAATCATCTCACACATCAAGACGTCCAGGAGCCTCCACATCATGTGTCAAATCCCAGTCTTCTGCTGGATCAGTGCTACAGTTCTGGAGCACATGTTGACCACAGACCAGAGAGGAGAGCTGCCCAAGACCCTGACTGACCTGTACTCACACTTCCTGCTGGTTCAGACAAAGAGGAAGAACAACAAGTACGGTGGAGGACATGAGACGAGTCCACAGCAGCTGACGGAGGCTGACAGGGACGTTCTTCTGAAGCTGGGGAGGCTGGCACTTAAACATCTGGAGGAAGGAAACATCATGTTCTACCAAGAAGACCTGGAGCAGTGTGGTCTTAATGTCACAGAGGCCTCGGTGTACTCAGGAGTTTGTACTGAGATCTTCAGAAGAGAGTGTGTGATCTTCCAGAAATCAGTCTACTGCTTTGTTCATCTGAGCGTTCAGGAGTTTCTGGCTGCAGTCTACATGTTCCACTGTTACACCAAGAGGAACAGAGAAGAACTCAAGAACTTCTTGGGAACATATGGAAAAAAATGGGGTACCTTCTCCCTGGAGGACCTCCTGAAGAGAACCATGGAGAAATCCCTCACCAGTAAAAATGGTCGTCTGGATCTGTTTGTTCGCTTCCTTCACGGCCTCAGTCTGAAGTCCAACCAGAGAGTCTTAGGAGGCCTGCTGGGTCGAACACAGAACAATCCAAAGATCATCCAGAGAATCATCAACAACCTGAAGGAGATGCAGAGTGATGACATTTCTCCTGACAGAAGCATCAACATCTTCCACTGTCTGACTGAGATGAACGACCACTCAGTACATCAGCAGATGCAACAGTTCCTGACGTCAGAGAACAAATCAAAGGAGAAACTCTCTGAGATCCACTGCTCAGCTCTGGCCTACATGCTGCAGATGTCAGAGAAGGTTCTGGATGAGTTGGACCTGGAGAAGTTCAACACATCAGACCAGGGTCGACGGAGACTGATCCCAGCTGTGAGGAACTGCAGGAAGGCTCTGTGAGTCCAGACATGATCAATAACATGTTGAATCAGTGAACACATCCTCTGCCACTTTGTTAGTCTGAATGAAGCTTGTACCAGATCTGAAAGGATTCTCTTGAGGTGTTTTTAAGATAAAATGTTCATGAGGCAAAAAGAGGATTTACCAGGGTGAGGGTCACATGATCACGTGTTGTATGAATGTTGTTTTTTCTGATTTTATTCTCACAGATTTGATATTTTCTTTAATTACAGACTCGTTGGTTGTGGACTCTCAGAGACTCACTGTGAAGTCGTGGCTTCAGCTCTGAAGTCAGACCCCTCACATCTGAGAGAACTGGATCTGAGTGACAACAGGCTGCAGGATTCAGGAGTGAAGCTGCTGTGTGCTGGACTGGAGAGTCCAAACTGTCGACTGGAGACTCTGAGGTCAGGTCCTTAAATCCTTGAATGTTCACTTTTCCAACGTTCCTTCTTATTTGGTCATTATCTATTTAAATTGAATTGTCTCAGTTCTGCTCTGCTCACTGTCCCTCAGTCATCTGTCCCTCACCCAGCCTGTCAGTCACGTCCACCTCATCAGCCCAACTCCATTCACCTGCACACACCTGCTCCTGATCACTAGTGTCAGTGAATAACATGTGGACTGAGGCCGAGCACTCGTCCTCCTCAGGTTCTCAACAATAAGACACGTTCTTATTGAAGCACGTTGGACAGTTGATGAGTATAGAACCAAACAGGAAATGACTGTCAGGAGCCATCTCTACTTTAAACAGTGTTTAATGACACAAACCTACTCAGTGACCAAACACACAGAGAAGAAGGTGATGAATGAAACAATGGTCCAACATGTCTGATGTGATATTTATCTTCAGGTCACAGACTGGACTGAGGTCAGCAGCATGTTGAGAGTCTGTGTTGACATGATGACGATCCACAATAACAGGAGGACACATTCAAATATTCACATTTCTTTATTCAGGTTGAATCACTGCAGTCTGTCAGAGATCAGCTGTTCTTCTCTGGCTTCAGCTCTGAGGTCAAACCCCTCTCATCTGAGAAAACTGAATCTGAGTGACAACAAGCTGCAGGACTCAGGAGTGAAGGAGCTGTGTGGTCTTCTACAGAGTCCAACCTGTCCACTGGAGACTCTGAGGTCAGTTCACTGACTGACTTTTGTAGATCTCATATCTATAACACAACATTTATACATGATTCATCTCATTTAATTCTAATTTAATATAATTCCTCTTCATTCATAACTTGAATTCATGAATTAATCTCACATTTTAAATATTCAGCTACTTGTTAAAACTCATCTGTGTTTAGTTCTGGATTTCCTAAACTGATCTGCAGGACAGAGACCGGGTCCAAATAATATATTGTTACTGAATCAGGACTCGTCTTTAGTCCAACATGTCTGATTTCATATTTATCTTCCATGTTATGAGTCTGTGCTGACATGAATATTTGTTATTTTAACACATGAACTCATTTTAATTTACAGTTAAGTTTTATTCTTTATTCAGGTTGGAGGACTGCAGTCTGTCAGAGATCAGCTGTTCTTCTCTGGCTTCAGCTCTGAGGTCAAACCCCTCTCATCTGAGAGAACTGGATCTGAGCTACAACGAGCTGCAGGACTCAGGAGTGAAGGAGCTGTGTGGTTTTCTACAGAGTCCAACCTGTCCACTGGAGACTCTGAGGTCAGACATCATGTTTTAATGTCAAAGGTTCAGTGAGTAGAATTTAGTGACATCTAGTGGTGAAGTGTCATTTTGCTGCTGAATTCCCCCCCCCATGAAAGAGAAGCTGTTGTCGTCATAGAAGCTCAAAAGGTTCAGTTTGTCCAATTTTGGCTACTGTAAAAAAACATGGCTGCCTCCGTAGAGAGGACCTGCTCCTAAATATAAAGAATGTAAATATAAAGTACTTGAATGTTAAGTATTTAAATATAAAGTATTTAAATATAAAATATTTGAATCTAAAGTATTTCTGGATTATTTTCTCTTCAGTTTCTAACAATAGAATCTTACACACTGGAGCTTTAAGGTCAAAGCTCAGAACATGTGTTCCTAACAGTGAACACTGATACTGAGCTGAGAGATGTTTGTAGAATGAGCGGTGAGGACCGAGTCAGGCTCAATGTGACTGAACTTTTACTGACAGATAAACAATCCAACGCTGGACAATGTGTACATGTAATGTTTCTGTGGAAGCTAACCAGGATCTGTCCTGGTGGTCCTGTGGACCGACCACATGACAGCGTGCTGCGTTCGTGTTCTGGGACTGGGCTCATTTCAAACATGAAATCATGAAATAATGACATGAATATTTGTTATTTTCACACATGAACTCAGTTTAATTTACAGTTAAGTTTTATTCTTAATTCAGGTTGAAGAGCTGCAGACTGTCAGAGATCAGCTGTTCTTCTCTGGCTTCAGCTCTGAGGTCAAACCCCTCTCATCTGAGAGAACTGGATCTGAGCTACAACAAGCTGCAGGACTCAGGAGTGAAGGAGCTGCTTGATCTAGAGCAGAGTTCAGACTGTCGACTGGAGACTCTGAGGTCAGTAGATGTTTGGAGTCAGTCCAAGCTGCTTTCATCAGTATTTTACTAAACACAGTCAGTATCACAGTACAGATCCAGGGTCTGTACTACGAAGCAGGATTTGTGGTTATCAGGTTAACTTCAGGTTTAGTTTCTTCAGTCCTACGAAGCTCGCTCCGAAGCAGGTTAAGTTGGAGATCAACCCGTATAAAAGCTCCGCCCACTGACCAGCGTGACTCTCCACTGTTGTGTGGTGCACACTCTCCTTAAAGGGACGGAGAAGAGAAGTTTAAACCAACGTCTGGTTGGTTCAGTTGATCTCAGCCACTAACACACCCAGTACATCTCAATCTCTCCAGACTCATCCTGTCACCAAAATACCAGATGCTCTCAGTCAGGTCCCTGAAAATAGCTCCATGTGTTTTTATTGAGTAGTGATGTCAGAGGTTTGCACCACAGTGTCCTCAGAGACAGAGTGTCCTCAGAGACAGAGTGTGTCCTCAGAGACAGTGTGTCCTCAGAAACAGTGTGTCCTCAGAGACAGAGTGTGTCCTCAGAGACAGAGTGTGTCCTCAGAGTCAGAGTGTGTCCTCAGAGACAGTGTGTCCTCAGAGACAGTGTGTGTCCAACTAAAGCTCATCATAGAGACCACATCATGGGATTCAAACTCTGCTGTCAGTCAAACTGTCCATGTCTGTGATTGGTCATACGCAGTAAACCCCGCCCCTTTTATGTGACACATGTCTTCACCTGTAACAGCAGGAAATCCACCTCTCAAGTGTCCACTCTGCACTTTCACATGCAGAGGAAACACACGTGATGGTCAAAGTGTGTGCAGCTCTTAGCGTGTTCATTCCAACACGTGAACATGAAGCAGAGAGGAAGCTGCTCCACCTCTGAACAGGACTGAAGTCCCTGCTGCTCTTTATACTGGATGTGCTGCATCACTGACTCACAGCTGATGAAGTGAGTCTCTGTCAACACTGATGTCTTCTTCTCTCAACAGATGGTGGACAGGATCTTTGTTTAGGTTGATGTGAAGAGGACAGTGTGAAGAGGACAGTGTGTGTGGACGGAGGCTGAGCTGTGTCCTGATGATCCAGAGGCTGAAGCAGCAGCAGCTTGTGTGTAGAGCGGCTCTGACTGGGCCTTGTTGCTGGGAGGCAGAGTGGAGACAGAGCTCCAGAGGAATCAGAGGAGGTGAGCTGCTCTGAGATCAGCTGTCACACAGTGTCCAGTCCACCGTCCTCCCTGTGTGTTCCTGTGTGACACAGCATCATGAGTGGATCTGCTGCTGCTCTGTCCTTTGACACAGAAAAGTCAAAGTTGTAAATATTTCCAAGTTGTGTGCAGAAAAATATGCAGATTTAATGCAAATGTAACTTTCAAATGTAGAAAGTGAAATTCTATCTACTGGTGGGGACATGAAGCTGTGAGCAGTCGCTGTTATAAATTAATAACTGCTGAGTTCAGACGAGCGTCTTATAGTTTAAAACAATTTGTACAAATGTACATGAAATAAAAGGAAATGAGGGAATATCCCTTAAAGCTCCAGTGTGTAAGATTTAGGTGAAATGGAACTATTGGCAGAAATTTAATGGAGAATAATCCTCATGATGTTTTCACTGGTTCATTTCAATTGTCAATTTTATGAATTGTTGTTTTCTTTACCCCAGAAAAGACCCTTTATATTTAAATACTTTATATTCAAATACTTTATATTCAAATACTTTATATTAAAATACTTTATCTTCAAATACTTTATATTCAAATACTTTATATTAAAATACTTTATCTTCAAATACTTTATATTCAAATACTTTATATTCAAATACTTAATATATTTACATGGAGGGGACCCTCTCTACGGAGGCCGCCATGTTTTTTTAACATTCGTCCAGACTGGACAAACTAAACACCTTTTGAGTTTTAATAACTGAAGCTACCACAGTTTCTTTTTCATGTTTAGAAGGAGAGGGGGAGGGGAGGGGTGTTCAGCTGCAACATGACACTTCAACACTAGATGTCACTAAATTCTACACACTGAACCTTCGAAGTGACACTTTTCACGTCCAGGACATGATGTCATCACTTGGAACTGTCGTATGTCAACATGTTGTGTAAACTCCGACAGGACGTTCTAATGTTTTATCAATGATTATTGATTATTCTGAACATGATCTTATTCAGGTTAAGTTGATCAGAACATACAGTTTATACGTCAGTGTCTTCTTCAGATTATTGTCTTAATCTGGTTGATACCAGAATATTGTATCTATGGAAAAAAAACAGTTAGTGACATGTCAAATAAATGTATAAATAATAAATACATTCGTCTCTGTTTTGTGTCATTGATTGTTGAGAGGCAGCTTCCACTGATGCCACACTCTCAGAGAGCGACTACTGCTGTTTCTGACTTATTCAGGGAGATGTGGACTAGTTTGTGAACGTTTACTTACTCATATTGATCCGGGGCATGGATGGTTGAGACGCTGCGTACAGTTATGGTGTCATCCCTTCAAATCTGTTTTATTGTTTTCTGCTTCTGTCCTTATATGTACTGTATTTTAATAAAGCTGATTCCCAATTCCATATTTTTATGGGTCCATGCGATGTTAATTCTTTTATTTTTGTTTACTGACAATTTACAAGATGTGCCACACTACACACTCCTAACAGCGCTGCACAACAAATGAGTGATTGGGCTTCCCACACTAGGTTTCCCTAAAGATCAAGGAGAACAAAGTCATTTCTCTTAAGTATTGTGTCCTCATATTGCTTAGTACTTGTGTTTTTTGAACTGCATTCAAATATTAAGTGATATAACTGTTGTATACGTGTCGGCTATATTACATGTTCTGCTGTCGAAAACCTTTTGAGGACATCATTATTACTTTGCACTGTAACAATGTGCAACAAGTGACACGTGCTCACTTCACTGCATTCCCATCTGTACATTCCAGTATTTCCATATGTATATTTATGTAGCCTATTGTACACATCTTTATCTGATTTAATATCTGCTCTTTTTCTGCAGATATGCAAATCATGTATTGTTAGTTTCCATTTATCTGCAAACGTAGTAGAAAATGTCTTTCCTTCACTTGTCTTTAGTCTTGCAGCTTCAGGTCTCGCGGTAGAGACAATTTCAAGGTGTGTTAGCCTCTAGTGTACGTTCCGATCCACACAACAGTCTCGGGGCAAATCATTTCAAGACTGCCAACATGATGTAACCAGTTTCTGTGTAATGACTTTTATCCAGGCATCATAGATGTTGATAGAGAGTTGAGCTGTTGTTAGAACGATGTACAACAATCTGGTACACAAGAACGTGGTAGGACGTGGCAGTGATGTCAATGGAATAGATGCTTAATGACTGGAACTGGAACCCTGCTCTCTTTTCAATGAGTTACGTAAAAAGACTCAGATTTGCTGTGACTTTACTCCTCTGTCTGAAATGATGATGGTGAGAAGCTGTTATTAATGCATCATTAGCTAATTAATGTTCGTGCTTTGTGAACATGAAGGAATTTTTCATTTTAGAGTCACAAAGTCAAGTTTGTTCTCTAGAAGTCTCTGGAGCACTAACCTGACGTGCTGCCGATGTTCTTGCTGACTTCAGGAGAAAATGAGGATGTCATCTAGATACACAAACACAAATCGGTTCAGCATGTCTTTGAGCACATCGTTAACTAAGGTTTGGAAGGTGGCGGGAGCATTGGTGAGGCTAAACGGCATCACCCGGTACTCAAATGGCACAAGGGGGTTGTTGAAAGTCGTCTTCCACTCGTCTAATTTAGAGAAGTTGTTAGCCTCATGAAGGGGATCAAAGCTGATTCTATCAGGGGCAGTGGATACTTGTTTTTAACTCTACTATTATTGAGAGCATGAAAGTCTATACAGGCTCGCAGGGAGCCATCTTTCTTTTTAACAAAAAAGAATCCAGCTCCTACAGGGGATGAAGATGGTTGATGAGTCCCCCAGACAGCGCTTCCTGAATGTATTGTTCCACAGTCTCTTTGTCAGGTTTTGACAGGTTGAACATTCTGCTGGAGGGAAGCGTGTGGAGGTTGTTGGTGCAATCGTAAGGTTGGTGAGGGGGTAATGAAAGGGCCTTGTCTTATTTTCTGAAAAACCTCCCCAAGGTCGTGATAAACTGAGGGACCAAGGGATAGGTCAGGAGTTTTAGAAACAGGTGAGTGAATGGAACCTGAAGAAGGCCTGGCCGATCTGAGACAGTGTAAGTGACAATGTACGCTCCAACCTACTACACTGTCTCCAGTCAATGTGGGCATTGTGGAGTTGCAGCCAGGGTTGACCCAGAAACAAGGGTGAGTGAGGAGAAGATATGACCAGAAATTGGATGGACTCTTGGTGGTTGGAGGTGAGCAGGGTAATAGGGGTGGTTTGGTGGGTAATTCGAGCCAGGTGTCATCTAAGGCATTAACCTCTATGGGTTCAGGAAGAGGAGTGAGAGGGATGTTGCTCTGAGAAACTAGAGTCCATGAAGTTCTCATCAGCTCCAGAACCCACCAGGGCCTAGAGAGGGAGACAGAGAGAATTAATACTGATCTTAGCATCTACCAGAGACGTTTGGGATGAGTTACGGTTGATGGAGGAGCTCGTCTGGCTCAACAGGGTCCCTCCTCTGCCTGATGAGCCTAATCTTTTGGCCGATTTGGACACTGGACAAGGGTGTGGCCTGGCTGGCCGCAGTACTGGCAGAGCCTCTCTCTGAATCTCCTCCATCTCTTTCTGTCTTGCCTACCAACCGCTCCTGGAGGAGGAGGTACTGCTCCTGCTCTCCAAGCCAGGGAGACTTCCTCCCCACCCAAGCTCTCCAACTTCCAGCAGGCCTGCCTGGAGCAGACTGCTAAAACCTTCCAAAGGCAGTGACGCGAGAGAACTTCAGCAGAATTGGCCACGACACAAGGTCTGACCACAGACGCACAACAGGAGCCACAAACCAACAGGACCACTTCACTGGACTTCAAACAGCACATCCAAAAAGGACCTTCCCCTCTTTTTCATGGACGGGTAACACAACTGGGCTTTATTATTACGCTAGGCTACACAAAGGACTGTTTAATTCTATTTCTATTTCATGTGATGTTTATAAGTTTGACTTGTGTTGTTGTGATATTTGTTCATATGTTATTTGAAAGTCAATGTTAGTTCTGTTCACTCTCTCTGCAGGCATCTAACTACTTTCTTTAACCTGGCACCTCACACACTCATCTCCACAAACTTAACACACACATGTGATCTCAGCCACATGGTCTCACCACTCCAGGGGGCCTTTTGTCTCCATAGTGGCCAGCCGCCATTTTGAATCTCAGTCACTCACTCACACACACATATGCATACTTGCATACACATCTACACATCTGTATATAGTAAGTCCACCTTTTGTTAGTTTGTGTGTTTATACTTTTATTATGTTCATAATAAATGTTTTTCTTTAAAACACGTCTTCATTAATGTTGCATCAGTGTGAATTGTGCCTCTACACGGTCAAGAACTCCACATCCTTCAACTTTGCGAGCTGTTGATGTGGTAACTTTGGTTATTGTTATTTATTCAGTTATTCATTAGAGTTCCAGATTTGTAGTCAGTAATTCCATGAGACTCATTCAATATATTTGCTGTTGTAACCCCATGAAAAATACAGTTGGGTTTATTGCGTGTGTTTTCTTGCTGGATTCATGTTCATTCATCTTCATGTGTGAGTTCATGAAGAGAGCTGTGTTTGTGACTGTAGTTGCTTTGAGTAGCCACCAGGGGGCGCTTCGTGCGTAGTCAATACAGGATATTCAGTTATATGCTACGTGCTAATATGCTAATCGGTGAGCACGTGTTCAGTCCCGATGAAAGCTCGTGTTGTTCTCGTGTTTCAGAGGAAACAACCGGAGATTGACCGTAAACGTCGCGGAGATGTTTCAGTGAGTTAGAATGCTGAGGATGAGTTGTCCATGGAATTGTTCACGTGACGACCGTAATTCTTGCTGCGTCATGTTTGGACGCCATGTGCAAGGTTGATGATCGTCCGCTGAGGCTGATGACGTGTGAACTGACAGGGTTTCATGTTTGAACGTGAACTCTGCGTGAACTTGAGTTTGAGATGGTTGAAACATGAGCATTGATACCGATGAGAGATCATCGTCTGTGCAACGTGGTTCATGAAACACTGTGAAAGACTCACATGAACGGTGACTTGAGGTTTATGTCTCATGATACAGTTGTTTCTAGGTTGCGTTGGAGTTGGACAGAGACAAGAAATATAATTCTGTACAGAAAGTGATGGAGAACTTTAGATTCTGCTCTGCACATTGTTTTCTGCTGGATGGACATTATTCGGACAGTGTGGATATTGACCAGGAGCTCCACACACACACACACACACACACACACACACACACACACACTCCATAGACTTTGACATGGACTCTAACTGACTTTGGACTGAACTTTATTGAACTTTGAACTTTGCTATCAGAACAGCTAGAAGCTGGAAAGGACACTTTATTTCGGTTAGTTTTTTTCTTGTTTATTCGGAGGATTTTGAATCCGAATGGATTTCACTTTGAGTTATTTGTGTAAATAAATATTTGTGTTAACTTTGCACATTAGCCTTCCCTCGCTCCTTGAGTTGAACCAGGGTACGGTATTTATCTACCTGTCTAACTAACTGGGTCATACACTCCAGGTTACACTATCTTTTCCCTTCCTTTGACGGGCGGTGCCCCGATTTATCTTTTATCAATTCAAGTTATCATTTAATATTTTTAATATTCATATTTAATATGTTTCTGATAGCCACATTTATTGAATGGCCAAAAGCACAACATTGAATGGTGCCACGTTTAATATAGTATAATTACAACAGTAGTAATAGTAGGGATAGTCAGAAAATAGACTCTGGTAAAAGCAATAAATAAGTAAACATGCAATATAAGAGCAAGGAGGTATAAAATAGAAATAGAATGGAAATTATATTTTCAATTGAAACAGAATATATACAGTGGAATGCTCATCAGCCATTGAATTCCACTGATAGGAGAGAGAATTAAATAGATAATAAATATTGTGAAAAATCATATAAAGACAGAAAGTCTCCAATCTTTCCTTTTAACACTTTTTAATTGATGTGTGAATCATTGATTCCACCATTCCGCCTTTAAATACGGAGCAGAAGTCATGAGGGCGCCTCCCTGTGGACAGATGGATGCACAGCAGCTGGTCCAGTAGCAGCTCTGTCTCCAAACAGCTGATCAGACTCTTCTCTCCTGTGAACATCCGGTGAGTCCAACAGTCTCTTGACTTCTTGTTCTTCTAGACATTTGTTTGACAAGATGTTTCACTGGTGGAGGAAAAGCTTGTGTTTGTATAGTTTTGTGTGTTAAAGAGGGTTCACTCTGCTCAAAGTCTGAGAAATAGAATGATTTGAACTGATCAGTGTGTTTGTTGTTTATCCCTGAAAGTGTTGTTGTCGTGTTTGTTAGTTGATCTCTGGACTCTTTATTGTGTCATTCAGACTTTGTCTTTTCTCATTATTTGATATTGTAATTCTGTGTTCACAGACAGAAATGTTTGTATGTGTATTTGTGGAAAAAGTGGGTGGATGAAACCAGGACTGCTCCTGTAATGAATGTAGAGCTCTGCTCATTTTTACAAGTTGATCTGTGGAACTACACGTGCAGCTCATAGAATGTGAATATGTTTTTGGATCTGTTGGTTTCTATACTTTTCCTCACTTTGTTGAACACCCAGAAAAGTTCTATTTGCTCCACGATGTGCTGTGTGCATCACAGGTAAGTTATGGTTTGTGATTATGGGAAAAAAAGTCAAATATATGAAGTCAATAAAAGTGAATCTGTGAAGGCATTGAATGTATGTTTTGCTGTGGCACAAATAAAAGTCATATTCTTTGAATGGTATTTTTATATCTGTTTGCATTTCTGTGGAGCTGTGGACAAGACAGCAGGAGACAACAGGCCAGATTAGCAGGCCTCCCCCAAATCTAAAAATGATCATATTACATTCTTGCCACCACCAGGTTGTTTCCTAATCAGGTTTTGTCACTTCACTTAAACCTTCCCTCCCCCAACCAGTTGACTCTTATGATGCTTGACCTGACTCCAACCCTGACTAACCTGGACCAGGTATCCTGGCCTACTCTCCAACCTCGGACTCTGATTTACAGTTTGATATTCACCCTGGGAGGAGGCCCTTCCTGACTGGTAGAACACAGGGCAAGAAGTTCTCAATGCATTCACGTCCTTTACCAGCAGATGTCAATGTTTGACTTGTTTCCCGCTTTGCTCAATGCGAGGACACTGCACAGGTTTCTAGTTTGGACCCCAACAAAGAGTCTGCAGAGTCTGCAGTCACTGAGCATGTTGTTAATGTCTTGTTGGACTATTTGAGACACGTGTAGCTGTGATCATAACGATGGAAAGTAAACAGTGGTACTTTATCACACAACACCATCTTAAAAGTAGCTTTAAAGTGACGAAAAGCTTCTGCATTCTATATTATGACGTCTTATCTCATGTCTCTAAATTGTTCAAATACATCAGTAAAGATATATGACATTATTTTGTCATTTTAACTATGTTACTGCACCATTAGAGCATTATAGCATGTTGAAGTTCATCATTCCATTATTATCTCTGCTCTGCATCTGGAGCCAATGAGTCTGAGAGGAAGGAGGAGGAGCATGAGAGCAGGAGAGTGTCAGACTCCATTTTCACTTGGAGGAGCAGGAGAAGAAAAGTGAGCAGGTGAGTGTTCACACAACTTTATGAAAGTTTTACTGTCACACTCTCTCACCTGCTGTTAACATCCATCTGCTGATCACACGGCTCCAAATTTGTCAGTTCACACCTGGTGACAGACGTAGTTTCCATGTGATGGGATCACCAGAGACAGATGTGAACAGCAGGTGTGGAACAAAGTGTCTTCAAATGACTCATTAGCAGAGTTAACTCACAATTTCACTTTTTATCTTCATCACATCTGTTAATCAAGTGTTTAATACAGAATCATACATTACTGTGTGTGTGTGTGTGTGTGTGTGTGTGTGTGTGTGTGTTTCCTGAACAGACCTGTTTGTCCTGATTCCTGTGAGCTCAGTGTTTTTCCTCTCAGACTGAAGATGAGTGGTTATGAGGAGGAAGAGGACAGAGCAGAGTCTCCAGAGTTCAGCTGTGTGTCTCTGAAGAGTGACCGGTCCAAAGAACATCCTCCATTGTTCAGTAATGAACCTGGACCCTCACACACAAAGTAAGAGAATGTTTCTACTGTGAACTGATCTGAAGAGGATGTAGTTTCCTCTAGTGTGGCCCCTGCATTAGGACACAGCTTCATTGAAATTGGTGACTAATCTCTCAGAATCCCTCAAAGAGCTCAGACCTCCACCAAGGCCCAACACGCTCCTGATGAAACCACTTTGAAATTCACTACATACTCATTTTTATTTGGATCTGCACCAAATTTCACTCACTCATAAACATCAGTCCTCTGAACATCTGGTTCACAGAACACATCCTTCACCAAGTTTACTGGTGATCTGTTCAGTGGTTTTTATAATCCCACTAACGAACAAACCAACCAACACACAAACATACAGGGTGGAAACAAAACCTCCTTGACAGAAGTGATGACGACCTGTGACTGTGACATTTGACTTATCAGGACATGTCTTCACAGAGAGAGGAAGAGGAGGAGTCATGTTTCTGAGGAGGAGCAGTCGTCCCGCTGTGCTTCGTGTCAGGACGTCCTGAAGGATCCAGTCTCCACCAGCTGTGGACACTGGTTCTGCAGACAGTGCATCACCTCATACTGGGACCAGTCTGGTTCTTCAGGAGACTCCTCCTGTCCCCAGTGTGGACAAAGATCCAGAAGAGGAGCTGGAGCTCAGACAGCCGGTCAGAGCAGCACTGTACATGTGTCTGCTGATGTCTTCACTTCTGACAACAGCACATGTTTGATTTTGTTCCTTCATACAGCATCAACATTTCACTTGGTTATAAAAGCACAAAGTTCAAAAGCTTTGATTTTCTCTAGTTTTTCTGTATCTGATGAAAACAATCAGCAGATTCTCAGATTCTCTGTCTTTAGTCTCACATTGTTTCTTGTCTTTCAGCAGATCGGGGTCTGCAGGAGGTTTTAGACCAACATAAGATCAGTGTGAGGAGGAGATGTGAACATGTGACTGAAGGAACTGAGGAAACAGGAAGTAGAACCCTCCTCAACAGGATCTACAATGAGCTCTACATCACAGAGGGACAGAGTGAAGAGGTTAATACTCAACATGAGGTGAGGCAGCTTGAGACGGCTTCCAAGAGGAAGAGCCTCCACGACACTCCCATCAAGTGCCACGACATCTTTAAACACTTCACTGACCAGCAGAGCAGCATCAGAGTCGTCCTGACCAACGGCGTCGCTGGCGTTGGAAAAACCTTCTCGGTGCAGAAGTTCACTCTGGACTGGGCAGAGGGTTTAGAAAACCAAGATGTGGGTCTGCTGGTTGTGCTTTCGTTCAGGGAGCTGAACCTGGTGAAAGACGAGCAGCACAGTCTTCTCACGCTGCTCCGTGTTTTCCATCCAACATTACAGAAGCTCACGGCAGAGACGCTCGCTGTCTGTAAACCTTTGATCATCTTTGATGGCCTGGATGAAAGCAGACGTTCTCTGGACTTCAACCACAGGGAGGTCGTGTCTGAGGTCACACAGAGGTCATCAGTCAACGTGCTGCTGACAAACCTCATCCAGGGGAATCTGCTTCCCTCGGCTCTCGTCTGGATAACCTCCCGACCTGCGGCGGCCAATCAGATCCCTCCTACATGTGTTGACAGGGTGACAGAAGTACGAGGCTTCACTGACGCCCAGAAGGAGGAGTACTTCAGGAGGAGATTCAGTGATGAGGAGCTGAGCAGCAGAATCATCTCACACATCAAGACGTCCAGGAGCCTCCACATCATGTGTGAAATCCCAGTCTTCTGCTGGATCAGTGCTACAGTTCTGGAGCACATGTTGACCACAGACCAGAGAGGAGAGCTGCCCAAGACCCTGACGGACCTGTACTCACACTTCCTGCTGGTTCAGACAAAGAGGAAGAACAACAAGTACGGTGGAGGACATGAGACGAGTCCACAGCAGCTGACGGAGGCTGACAGGGACGTTCTTCTGAAGCTGGGGAGGCTGGCGCTTAAACATCTGGAGGAAGGAAACATCATGTTCTACCAAGAAGACCTGGAGCAGTGTGGTCTTAATGTCACAGAGGCCTCGGTGTACTCAGGAGTTTGTACTGAGATCTTCAGAAGAGAGTGTGTGATCTTCCAGAAATCAGTCTACTGCTTTGTTCATCTGAGCGTTCAGGAGTTTCTGGCTGCAGTCTACATGTTCCACTGTTACACCAAGAGGAACACAGAAGAACTCATCAACTTCTTGGGAACACATGGGAAAAGATGGGGTACCTTCTCCCTGGATGACCTCCTGAAGAGAACCATGGAGAAATCCCTCACCAGTAAAAATGGTCATCTGGATCTGTTTGTTCGCTTCCTTCACGGCCTCAGTCTGGAGTCCAACCAGAGAGTCTTAGGAGGCCTGCTGGGTCGGACAGAGAACAATCCAGAGATCATCCAAAGAGTCATCAACAACCTGAAGGAGATGCAGAGTGATGACATTTCTCCTGACAGAAGCATCAACATCTTCCACTGTCTGACTGAGATGAACGACCACTCAGTACATCAGCAGATCCAACAGTTCCTGACGTCAGAGAACAAATCAAAGGAGAAACTCTCTGGGATCCACTGCTCAGCTCTGGCCTACATGCTGCAGATGTCAGAGGAGGTTCTGGATGAGTTGGACCTGGAGAAGTTCAACACATCAAACCAGGGTCGACTGAGACTGATCCCAGCTGTGAGGAACTGCAGGAAGGCTCTGTGAGTCCAGACATGATCAATAACATGTTCAATCAGTGAACACATCCTCTGCCACTTTGTTAGTCTGAATGAACGCTTGTACCAGATCTGAAAGGATTCTCTTGAGGTGTTTTTAAGATAAAATGTTCATGAGGCAAAAAGAGGATTTACCAGGGTGAGGGTCACATGATCACGTGTTGTATGAATGTTGTGTTTCCTGATTTTATTCTCACAGATTTGATATTTTCTTTAATTACAGACTCGTTGGTTGTGGATTCTCAGAGACTCACTATGAAGTTGTGGCTTCAGCTCTGAAGTCAGACCCCTCACATCTGAGAGAACTGGATCTGAGCCTCAACAACCTGCAGGACTCAGGAGTGAAGCTGCTGTGTGCTGGACTGGAGAGTCCAAACTGTCGACTGGAGACTCTGAGGTCAGGTCCTTAAATCCCTGAATGTTCACTTTTCCAACGTTCCTTATTATTTGGTCATTATCTATTTAAATTGAATTGTCTCAGTTCTGCTCTGCTCACTGTCCCTCAGTCGTCTGTCCCTCACCCAGCCTATCAGTCACGTCCACCTCATCAGCCCAACTCCATTCACCTGCACACACCTGCTCCTGATCACTAGTGTCAGTGAATAACATGTGGACTGAGGCCGAGCACTCGTCCTCCTCAGGTTCTCAACAATAAGACACGTTCTTATTGAAGCACGTTGGACAGTTGATGAGTATAGAACCAAACAGGAAGTGACTGTCAGGAGCCATCTCTACTTTTAACAGTGTTTAATGACACAAACCTACTCAGTGACCAAACACACAGAGAAGAAGGTGATGAATGAAACAATGGTCCAACATGTCTGATGTGATATTTATCTTCAGGTCACAGACTGGACTGAGGTCAGCAGCATGTTGAGAGTCTGTGTTGACATGATGACGATCCACAATAACAGGAGGACACATTCAAATAATCACATTTCTTTATCCAGGTTGGAGGAGTGCAGTCTGTCAGAGATCAGCTGTTCTTCTCTGGCTTCAGCTCTGAGGTCAAACCCCTCTCATCTGAGAGAACTGGATCTGAGCTACAACGAGCTGCAGGACTCAGGAGTGAAGGAGCTGTGTGGTCTTCTACAGAGTCCAACCTGTCCACTGGAGACTCTGAAGTCAGTTCACTGACTGACTTTCTTAGATCTCATATCTATAATACAACATTTATACACGATTTATCTCATTTAATTCTAATTTAACATAATTCCTCTTCATTCATAACTTGAATTCATGAATTAATTTGACATTTCAAATATCCAGCTACTTGTTAAAACTCATCTGTGTTTAGTTCTGGATTTCCTAAACTGATCTGCAGGACAGAGACCGGGTCCAAATAATATATTGTTACTGAATCAGGACTCGTCTTTAGTCCAACATGTCTGATTTCATATTTATCTTCCATGTTATGAGTCTGTGCTGACATGAATATTTGTATGTTATTTTCACACATGAACTCAGTTTAATTTACAGTTAAGTTTTATTCTTTATCCAGGTTAGAGGACTGCAGTCTGTCAGAGATCATCTGTTCTTCTCTGGCTTCAGCTCTGAGGTCAAACCCCTCTCATCTGAGAGAACTGGATCTGAGCTTCAACAAGCTGCAGGACTCAGGAGTGAAGGAGCTGTGTGGTCTTCTACAGAGTCCAACCTGTCCACTGGAGACTCTGAGGTCAGACATCATGTTTTAATGTCAAAGGTTCAGTGTGTAGAATTTAGTGACATCTAGTGGTGAAGTGTCATGTTGCAGCTGAATTCCCCCCCATGAAAGAGAAGCTGTGGTCGTCATAGAAACTCAAAAGGTTCAGTTTGTCCAGTTTCGGCTACTGTAAAAAAAACATGGCTGCCTCCGCAGAGAGGACCCACTCTAAAATATAAAGAATGTAAATATAAAGTACTTGAATGTTAAGTATTTAAATATAAAGTACTTGAATGTTAAGTATTTAAATATAAAGTATGTAAATATAAAATATTTCAATCTAAAGTATTTCTGGATTATTTTCTCTTCAGTTTCTAACAATAGAATCTTACACACTGGAGCTTTAAGGTCAAAGCTCAGAACATGTGTTCCTAACAGTGAACACTGATACTGAGCTGAGAGATGTTTGTAGAATGAGCGGTGAGGACCGAGTCAGGCTCAATGTGACTGAACTTTTACTGACAGATAAACAATCCAACGCTGGACAATGTGTACATGTGATGTTTCTGTGGAAGCTAACCAGGATCTGTCCTGGTGGTCCTGTGGACCGACCACATGACAGCGTGCTGCGTTCGTGTTCTGGGACTGGGCTCATTTCAAACATGAAATCATGAAATGCTGACATGAATATTTGTTATTTTCACACATGAACTCAGTTTAATTAACAGTTAAGTTTTATTCTTTATTCAGGTTGAAGAGCTGCAGACTGTCTGAGATCAGCTGTTCTTCTCTGGCTTCAGCTCTGAGGTCAAACCCCTCTCATCTGAGGGAACTGGATCTGGACTACAACAACCTGCAGGACTCAGGAGTGAAGGAGCTGCTTGATCTACAGCAGAGTTCAGACTGTCGACTGGAGACTCTGAGGTCAGTAGATGGTTGGAGTCAGTCCACGCTGCTTTCATCAGTATTTTACTAAACACAGTCAGTATCACAGTACAGATCCAGGGTCTGTACTATGAAGCAGGATTTGTGGTTATCAGGTTAACTTCAGAGACAGAGTGTGTCCTCAGAGAGTCCTCACTTTGTTCTCTCACTTCATCAGTGAAGAACTGATCAGTTGGCTCTTTGTCACAGCTCTGAGATCAGTGTGACTGAAGCCTGCACCTCAGAGAAGCATCATCACCATGGTAACCATGAGCTGTCTCTACAGAGCAGAAGCTCTGCTGAGGTCCATCTGTCTCATCTGTCCACTGACAGTTTGTCAGAAGCACATGTTCATCAACACACAGTGAAACATGTCTTCACCTGTAACAGCAGGAAATCCACCTCTCAAGTGTCCACTCTGCACTTTCACAAGCAGAGGAAACACACGTGACGGTCAAAGTGTGTGCAGCTCTTAGCGTGTTCATTCCAACACGTGAACATGAAGCAGAGAGGAAGCTGCTCCACCCCTGAACAGGACTGAAGTCCCTGCTGCTCTTTATACTGGATGTGCTGCATCACTGACTCACAGCTGATGAAGTGAGTCTCTGTCAACACTGATGTCTTCTTCTCTCAACAGATGGAGGACCTGGCCTTTGTTAAGATCAGCCTCCGTCCATGTGAGGACGGAGGCTGAGCTGTGTCCTGATGATCCAGAGGCTGAAGCAGCAGCAGCTTGTGTGTAGAGCGGCTCTGACTGGGCCTTGTTGCTGGGAGGCAGAGTGGAGACAGAGCTCCAGAGGAATCAGAGGAGGTGAGCTGCTCTGAGATCAGCTGTCACACAGTGTCCAGTCCACCGTCCTCCCTGTGTGTTCCTGTGTGACACAGCATCATCAGTGGATCTGCTGCTGCTCTGTCCTTTGACACAGAAAAGTCAAAGTTGTAAATATTTCCAAGTTATGTGCAGAAAAATATGCAGATTTAATGCAAATGTAACTTTCAAATGTAGAAAGTGAGATTCTATCTACTGGTGGGGACATGAAGCTGTGAGCAGTCGCTGTTATAAATAAATAACTGCTGAGTTCAGACGAGCGTCTTATATTTTAAATCTATTTGTACAAATGTACATGAAATAAAAGGAAATGAGGGAATATCCCTTAAAGATCCAGTGTGTAAGATTTAGGTGAAATGGAACTATTGGCAGAAATTTAATGGAGAATAATCCTCATGATGTTTTCACTGGTTCATTTCATCCAAATTTTATGAATTGTTGTTTTCTTTACCCCAGAAAAGACCTTTTATATTTAAATACTTTATATTCAAATACTTTATATTCAAATACTTTATATTCAAATACTTTATATTCAAATACTTAATATATTTACATGGAGGGGATCCTCTCTATGGAGGCCGCCATGTTTTTAACAGACTGGACAAACTAAAACCTTTTGGGTTTTAATAACTGAAGCTACCACAGTTTCTTTTTCATGTTTAGAAGGAGAGGGGGAGGGGAGGGCTGTTCAGCTGCAACAGGACACTTCAACACTAGATGTCACTAAATTCTACACACTGAACCTTCGAAGTGACATTTTTCACGTCCAGGACATGATGTCATCACTTGGAACTGTCGTATGTCAACATGTTGTGTAAACTCCGACAGGACGCTCTAATGTTTTATCAATGATTATTGATTATTCTGAGTATGATCTTATTCAGGTTAAGTTGATCAGAACATACAGTTTATACGTCAGTGTCTTCTTCAGATTATTGTCTTAATGTGACATGTAGTCAAATAAATATATAATTAATAAATACATTCGTCTATGTTTTGTGTCATTGATTGTTGAGAGGCAGCTTCCACTGATGCCACACTCTCAGAGAGCGACTACTGCTGTTTCTGACTTATTCAGGGAGATGTGGACTAGTTTGTGAACGTTTACTTACTCATATTGATCCGGGGCATGGATGGTTGAGACGCTGCGTACAGTTATGGTGTCATCCCTTCAAATCTGTTTTATGGTTTTCTGCTTCTGTCCTTATATGTACTGTATTTTAATAAGGCCGAATTCCCAAGTCCATATTTTTATGGGTCCATGCGATGTTAATTCTTTTATTTTTGTTTACTGATAATTTACAAGATGTGCCACACTACACACTCCTAACAGCGCTGCACAACAAATGAGTGATTGGGCTTCCCACACTAGGTTTCCCTAAAGATCAAGGAGAACAAAGTCATTTCTCTTAAGTATGGTGTACTCATATTGCTTAGTAATTGTGTTTTTTGAACTGCATTCAAATATTAAGTGATATAACTGTTGTATACGTGTCGGCTATATTACATGTTCTGCTGTCGAAAACCTTTTGAGGACATCATTATTACTTTGCATTGTAACAATGTGCAACAAGTGACACGTGCTCACTTCACTGCATTCCCATCTGTACATTCCAGTATTTCCATATGTATATTTATGTAGCCTATTGTACACATCTTTATCTGATTTAATATCTGCTCTTTTTCTGCAGATATGCAAATCATGTATTGTTAGTTTCCATTAATCTGCAAACGTAGTAGAAAATGTCTTTCCTTCACTTGTCTTTAGTCTTGCAGCTTTAGGTCTCGCGGTAGAGTCAATTTCAAGGTGTGTTAGCCTCTAGTGTACGTTCCGATCCACACAACAGTCTCGGGGCAAATCATTTCAAGACTGCCAACATGATGTAACCAGTTTCTGTGTAATGACTTTTATCCAGGCATCATAGATGTTGATAGAGAGTTGAGCTGTTGTTAGAACGATGTACAACAATCTGGTACACAAGAACGTGGTAGGACGTGGCAGTGATGTCAATGGAATAGATGCTTAATGACTGGAACTGGAACCCTGCTCTCTTTTCAATGAGTTACGTAAAAAGACTCAGATTTGCTCTGACTTTACTCCTCTGTCTGAAATGATGATGGTGAGAAGCTGTTATTAATGCATCATTAGCTAATTAATGTTCGAATTTTTCATTTTAGAGTCACAAAGTCAGGTTTGTTCTCTAGAAGTCTCTGGAGCACTAACCTGACGTGCTGCCGATGTTCTTGCTGACTTCAGGAGAAAATGAGGATGTCATCTAGATACACAAACACAGATCGGTTCAGCATGTCTTTGAGCACATCTTTAACTAAGGTTTGGAAGGCGGCGGGAGCATTGGTGAGGCTAAGCGGCATCACCCGGTACTCAAATGGCACAAGGGGGTTGTTGAAAGCCGTCTTCCACTCGTCTAATTTAGAGAAGTTGTTAGCCTCATGAACGGGATCAAAGCTGATTCTATCAGGGGCAGTGGATACTTGTTTTTAACTGTACTATTATTGAGAGCATGAAAGTCTATACAGGCTCGCAGGGAGCCATCTTTCTTTTTAACAAAAAAGAATCCAGCTCCTACAGGGGATGAAGATGGTTGATGAGTCCCCCAGACAGCGTTTCCTGAATGTATTGTTCCACAGTCTCTTTGTCAGGTTTTGACAGGTTGAACATTCTGCTGGAGGGAAGCGTGTGGAGGTTGATGGTGCAATCGTAAGGTCGGTGAGGGGGTAATGAAAGGGCCTTGTCTTATTTTCTGAAAAACCTCCCCAAGGTCGTGATAAACTGAGGGACCAAGGGATAGGTCAGGAGTTTTAGAAACAGGTGAGTGAATGGAACCTGAAGAAGGCCTGGCCGCTCTGAGACAGTGTAAGTGACAATGTACGCTCCAACCTACTACACTGTCTCCAGACAATGTGGGCATTGTGGAGTTGCAGCCAGGGTTGACCCAGAAACAAGGGTGAGTGAGGAGAAGATATGACCAGAAATTGGATGGACTCTTGGTGGTTGGAGGTGAGCAGGGTAATAGGGGTGGTTTGGTGGATAATTCGAGCCAGGTGTCATCTAAGGCATTAACCTCTATGGGTTCAGGAAGAGGACTGAGAGGGATGTTGCTCTGAGAAACTAGAGTCCATGAAGTTCTCATCAGCTCCAGAACCCACCAGGGCCTAGAGAGGGAGACAGAGAGAATTAATACTGATCTTAGCATCTACCAGAGAAGTTTGGGATGAGTTACGGTTGATGGAGGAGCTCGTCTGGCTCAACAGGGTCCCTCCTCTGCCTGATGAGCCTAATCTTTTGGCCGATTTGGACACTGGACAAGGGTGTGGCCTGGCTGGTCGCAGTACTGGCAGAGCCTCTCTCTGAATCTCCTCCATCTCTTTCTGTCTTGCCTACCAACCGCTCCTGGAGGAGGAGGTACTGCTCCTGCTCTCCCAGCCAGGGAGACTTCCTCCCCACCCAAGCTCTCCAACTTCCAGCAGGCCTGCCTGGAGCAGACTGCTAAAACCTTCCAAAGGCAGCGACGCGAGAGAACTTCAGCAGAATTGGCCACGACGCAAGGTCTGACCACAGACGCACAACAGGAGCCACAAACCAACAGGACCACTTCACTGGACTTCAAACAGCACATCCAAAAAGGACCTTCCCCCCTTTTTCATGGACGGGTAACACAACTGGGCTTTATTATTACGCTAGGCTACGCAAAGGATTGTTATTTATTCAGTTATTCATCAGAGTTCCAGATTTGTAGTCAGTAATTCCATGAGACTCATTCAATATATTTGCTGTTGTAACCCCATGAAAAATACAGTTGGGTTTATTGCGTGTGTTTTCTTGCTGGATTCATGTTCATTCATCTTCATGTGTGAGTTCATGAAGAGAGCTGTGTTTGTGACTGTAGTTGCTTTGAGTAGCCACCAGGGGGCGCTTCGTGCGTAGTCAATACGGGATATTCAGTGAGTTAGAATGCTGAGGATGAGTTGTCCATGGAATTGTTCACGTGACGACCGTAATTCTTGCTGCGTCATGTTTGGACGCCATGTGCAAGGTTGATGATCGTCCGCTGAGGCTGATGACGTGTGAACTGACAGGGTTTCATGTTTGAACGTGAACTCTGCGTGAACTTGAGTTTGAGATGGTTGAAACATGAGCATTGATACCGATGAGAGATCATCGTCTGTGCAACGTGGTTCATGAAACACTGGGAAAGACTCACATGAACGGTGACTTGAGGTTTATGTCTCATGATACAGTTGTTTCTAGGTTGCGTTGGAGTTGGACAGAGACAAGAAATATAATTCTGTACAGAAAGTGATGGAGAACTTTATATTCTGCTCTGCACATTGTTTTCTGCTGGATGGACATTATTCGGACAGTGTGGATATTGACCAGGAGCTCCACACACACACACACACACACACACACACACACACACACACTCCATAGACTTTGACATGGACTCTAACTGACTTTGGACTGAACTTTATTGAACTTTGAACTTTGCTATCAGAACAGCTAGAAGCTGGAAAGGACACTTTATTTCGGTTTGTTATTTTCTTGTTTATTCGGAGGATTTTGAATCCGAATGGATTTCACTCTGAGTTGTTTGTGTAAATAAATATTTGTGTTAACTTTGCACATTAGCCTTCCCTCGCTCCTTGAGTTGAACCAGGGTACGGTATTTATCTACCTGTCTAACTTACTGGGTCATACACTCCAGGTTACACTGTCTTTTCCCTTCCTTTGACGGACGGTGCCCCGATTTATCTTTTATCAATTCAAGTTATTATTTAATATTTTTAATATTCATATTTGATATGTTTCTGATAGCCACATTTATTGAATGGCCAAAAGCACAACATTGAATGGTGCCACGTTTAATATAGTATAATCACAACAGTAGTAATAGTAGGGATAATCAGAAAATAGACTCTGGTAAAAGCAATAAATAAGTAAACATGCAATATAAGAGCAAGGAGGTATAAAATATAAATAGAATAGAAATTATATTTACAATTGAAACAGAATATATACAGTGGAATGCACATCAGCCATTGAATTCCACTGATAGGAGAGAGAATTAAATAGATAATAAATATTGTGAAAAATCATATAAAGACAGAAAGTCTCCAATCTTTCCTTTCAACACTTTTTAATTGATGTGTGAATCATTGATTCCACCATTCCGCCTTTAAATACGGAGCAGAAGTCATGAGGGCGCCTCCCTGTGGACAGATGGATGCACAGCAGCTGGTCCAGTAGCAGCTCTGTCTCCAAACAGCTGATCAGACTCTTCTCTCCTGTGAACATCCGGTGAGTCCAACAGTCTCTTGACTTCTTGTTCTTCTAGACATTTGTTTGACAAGATGTTTCACTGGTGGAGGAAAAGCTTGTGTTTGTGTTTGTATAGTTTTGTGTGTTAAAGAGGGTTCACTCTGCTCAAAGTCTGAGAAATAGAATGATTTGAACTGATCAGTGTGTTTGTTGTTTATCCCTGAAAGTGTTGTTGTCTTGTTTCTTAGTTGATCTCTGGACTCTTTATTGTGTCATTCAGACTTTGTCTTTTCTCATTATTTGATATTGTAATTCTGTGTTCACAGACAGAAATGTTTGTATTTGTGTTTGTGGAAAAAGTGGGTGGATGAAACCAGGACTGCTCCTGTAATGAATGTAGAGCTCTGCTCATTTTTACAAGTTGATCTGTGGAACTACACGTGCAGCTCATAGAATGTGAATATGTTTTAGGATCTGTTGGTTTCTATACTTTTCCTCACTTTGTTGAACACCCAGAAAAGTTCTATTTGCTCCACGATGTGCTGTGTGCATCACAGGTAAGTTATGGTTTGTGATTATGGGAAAAAAAGTCAAATATATGAAGTCAATAAAAGTGAATCTGTGAAGGCATTGAATGTATGTTTTGCTGTGGCACAAATAAAAGTCATATTCTTTGAATGGTATTTTTATATCTGTTTGCATTTCTGTGGAGCTGTGGACAAGACAGCAGGAGACAACAGGCCAGATTAGCAGGCCTCCCCCAAATCTAAAAATGATCATATTACATTCTTGCCACCACCAGGTTGTTTCCTAATCAGGTTTTGTCACTTCACTTAAACCTTCCCTCCCCCAACCAGTTGACTCTTATGATGCTTGACCTGACTCCAACCCTGACTAACCTGAACCAGGTATCCTGGCCTACTCTCCAACCTCGGACTCTGATTTACAGTTTGATATTCACCCTGGGAGGAGGCCCTTCCTGACTGGTAGAACACAGGGCAAGAAGTTCTCAATGCATTCACGTCCTTTACCAGCAGATGTCAATGTTTGACTTGTTTCCCGCTTTGCTCAATGCGAGGACACTGCACAGGTTTCTAGTTTGGACTCCAACAAAGAGTCTGCAGAGTCTGCAGTCACTGAGCATGTTGTTTATGTCTTGTTGGACTATTTGAGACACGTGTAGCTGTGATCATAACGATGGAAAGTAAACAGTGGTACTTTATCACACAACACCATCTTAAAAGTAGCTTTAAAGTGACGAAAAGCTTCTGCATTCTATATTTTGATGTCTTATCTCATGTCTCTAAATTGTTTAAATACATCAGTAAAGATATATGACATTATTTTGTCATTTTAACTATGTTACTGCACCATTAGAGCATTATAGCATGTTGAAGTTCATCATTCCATTATTATCTCTGCTCTGCATCATTGGCTCTATGCTGTGTAAGATGGTGTTTCAATGTTTGCTGTATTGGACAGCATCTGCATTTAGAACCTGAGGTCTTGTCCAACATTTCCACTGGTCCCTGAGGTGTGTGTGTGTGTGTGTGTGGACAAAGTCATTAACTTGGCAGTTTCATTGTTACACCAATGACAAGGTGGAGCAACAAGAAACAGCCTGTCTTCGTCTTAGCGGGTGTTGTTGTCAAAGATTCACAGCTTAATGAGAGTGGTGCGAGGCATCGGATGAGCAGCCCCACTGCTGTCCATCACCTGGTCTGCCCTCCACCTCTCCTATACCTCCGCTCTGTTCAGCAGCAATTATTCAGAGTCCATGAACATGACAGAGAGACTGATGAAACCATTTAGACTTCAGAGTGACCAACACCTGAGAGGAACGTTTCTATCTAAACACATGAGGAGAAAAAGCGTTGTGCACTGTAATTAAGGACATTGAAGTCGTTCAGTTTGTGTGATTTCTACCATTGTGTTCAGACTCAATATATCTACATTTGTACGACTTAACTGTAAGGCCCAAAGTATATCATTTAAAGACTGAAGAAAATAAAGACTTGTTGCGTATGTACAGGACCACATCTACCACTTCTGACACCAAGTTCATGTGCATCAGCAAACTGAGGATAAAACATTTGTCATCTACATTTGCATGTGAACTATACAAACTATTATTCTTTTATTTTGTAAATTCTAGACTCATTTAGAATTTTGTGTCTTTTACAGGTTCGGACAAAAAAGATGATAAATTCAATCAGCAGATTTTTTTTGTGTTTCTCCACCAGAATATCCCGAGTAGTGTCCTTAAAGGTTATATGGATAAAATAGAACTAGAAAATAGTATAAGTGAGAATATTTAGACTAGTTATTTTCACAAGTCTTGGTTTTGATGAATCAGAAAAGGTTGACAGCCACTTCTAACTTATAAAAGACTCCTGGTTGAAATCGTGAAAGACACAATGTTAAAGTCAGTTAAAACACTAAGACTCTACAGAAACTCGGGATCAAGGCGATGGTTGGAACTGAGGTGACGTTCGATGTCTCTCCAGCAGAATTTAGTTCCTGGAAGAGAGAGGAAGTCTTTGAAACTGATGAAATATTAACATTTAACTGTCAAATCAATAAATGCACTCAAGGAGTTCACAAAACTTCAGGCATTGTAAAATCCAGACTGCAGCTCTGCAACACATATTGAAAAAGGCAAAATGACTGGTGGGCAGAGCAGGTTCATCTATTTTTTTAACTTCTGTAAGGCTACCGACAACATTTATTTTAATTATTAACATGTTTATTACTTTATTAGAGGTAAATCTAAATATTCTTATCTAAACTCTTTAAGGACGGATAAGAAATGAACTGATGTTCGTGCCAAATGTTTTTTTTTCCCCACAACAATAAAATCATAATTATCTCAGTGAAAGTTAAAATCCTTCTACCTTTACATCACCAAACATTTAAAACCTAATTCAGTTCAGAATGAGAAACTTTCCCTCTTCACATTAATGCAAAAACAGCCTCTGATGTAACAAACAACAATGTTTTGAATGTAAGTGACATAAATGATCACCTGTGTGGTTTGACTGTTGCTGTGAGCTCATGGCGAGTGTTTGGACGTTGCTCAGTGACTCACACATTGAGATAAGATGAGAGGAGCAGAGTCCGTTCACTTTAGTTTCTGTTTCCTCCTCCACTCTGAGCTGCTCTCACTGTCACTAATAAACTCTCATCACTAGTGATCAGGACCTGATCAGTTCATGAAGTGACTCAGTGTCTGTTTGAGTCCAGAGTTTATGAGGCTCATTTAAACATCATGAAAAATGACCAGTCAACATTTTACAGCTCAGTAACATGAGACGCTCACAGTCAGGACTCAGTGTGAAAGTGAAGATCTGGATTCATGATCCTTCATCAATTATTAAATAAATATATGATCTAATAAAACATGAACTGTGAACATGAACCAGTTCATCTTCATGGAACTGGACTTTGAACTGCTTCAACACGGAGGAGGAGCAGGAGAGCAGGAGAGTGTCAGACTCCATTTTCACTTGGAGGAGCAGGAGAAGAAAAGTGAGCAGGTGAGTGTTCACACAACTTTCTGAAAGTTTTACTGTCACACTCTCTCACCTGCTGTTAACATCCATCTGCTGATCACACGGCTCCAAGTTTGTCAGTTCACACCTGGTGACAGACGTAGTTTCCATGTGATGGGATCACCAGAGACAGATGTGAACAGCAGGTGTGGAACAAAGTGTCTTCAAATGACTCATTAGCAGAGTTAACTCACAATTTCACTTTTTATCTTCATCACATCTGTTAATCAAGTGTTTAATACAGAATCATACATTACTGTGTGTGTGTGTGTGTGTGTGTGTGTGTGTTTCTTGAACAGACCTGTTTGTCCTGATTCCTGTGAGCTCAGTGTCTTTCCTCTCAGACTGAAGATGAGTGGTTATGAGGAGGAAGAGGACAGAGCAGAGTCTCCAGAGTTCAGCTGTGTGTCTCTGAAGAGTGACCGGTCCAAAGATATTCCTCCTGTAACCTTCAGTAATGAACCTGGACCCTCACACACAGAGTAAGAGACCTGCTACAAACATGTGAACCTCCAAACTGAATCCTCAGAGAATGAATCAGAGAATGAATCAGTGAATGATGAGTTCTGAATAAAAACATGTTTGTGTTTGCAGAGGTGAGGACCAAAGACTGAGAGCAGAGTCTCCAGAGTTCAGCTGTGTGTCTCTGAAGAGTGACCGGTCCAAACATCTTTCTCTAAACTTCAGTAATGAACCTGGACCCTCACACACAAAGTAAGAGACTGTTTCTACTGTGAACTGATCTGAAGAGGATGTAGTTTCCTCTAGTGTGGCCCCTGCATTAGGACACAGCTTCATTGAAATTGGTGACTAATCTCTCAGAATCCCTCAAAGAGCTCAGACCTCCACCAAGGCCCAACACGCTCCTGATGAAACCACTTTGAAATTCACTACATACTCATTTTTATTTGGATCTGCACCAAATTTCACTCACTCATAAACATCAGTCCTCTGAACATCTGGTTCACAGAACACATCCTTCACCAAGTTTACTGGTGATCTGTTCAGTGGTTTTTATAATCCCACTAACGAACCAACCAACCAACACACAAAAATACAGGGTGGAAACAAAACCTCCTTGACAGAAGTGATGACGACCTGTGACTGTGACATTTGACTTATCAGGACATGTCTTCACAGAGAGAGGAGGAGGAGTCATGTTTCTGAGGAGGAGCAGTCGTCCCGCTGTGCTTCGTGTCAGGACGTCCTGAAGGATCCAGTCTCCACCAGCTGTGGACACTGGTTCTGCAGACAGTGCATCACCTCATACTGGGACCAGTCTGGTTCTTCAGGAGACTCCTCCTGTCCCCAGTGTGGACAAAGATCCAGAAGAGGAGCTGGAGCTCAGACAGCCGGTCAGAGCAGCACTGTACATGTGTCTGCTGATGTCTTCACTTCTGACAACAGCACATGTTTGATTTTGTTCCTTCATACAGCATCAACATTTCACTTGGTTATAAAAGCACAAAGTTCAAAAGCTTTGATTTTCTCTAGTTTTTCTGTATCTGATGAAAACAATCAGCAGATTCTCAGATTCTCTGTCTTTAGTCTCACATTGTTTCTTGTCTTTCAGCAGATCGGGGTCTGCAGGAGGTTTTAGACCAACATAAGATCAGTCTGAGGAGGAGATGTGAACATGTGACTGAAGGAACTGAGGAAACAGGAAGTAGAACCCTCCTCAACAGGATCTACACTGAGCTCTACATCACAGAGGGACAGAGTGAAGAGGTTAATACTCAACATGAGGTGAGGCAGCTTGAGACGGCTTCCAAGAGGAAGAGCCTCCACGACACTCCCATCAAGTGCCACGACATCTTTAAAGCCTTCACTGACCAGCAGAGCAGCATCAGAGTCGTCCTGACCAACGGCGTCGCTGGCGTTGGAAAAACCTTCTCGGTGCAGAAGTTCACTCTGGACTGGGCAGAGGGTTTAGAAAACCAAGATGTGGGTCTGCTGGTTGTGCTTTCGTTCAGGGAGCTGAACCTGGTGAAAGACGAGCAGCACAGTCTTCTCACGCTGCTCCGTGTTTTCCATCCAACATTACAGAAGCTCACGGCAGAGACGCTCGCTGTCTGTAAACCTTTGATCATCTTTGACGGCCTGGATGAAAGCAGACTTTCTCTGGACTTCAACCACAGGGAGGTCGTGTCTGAGGTCACACAGAGGTCATCATTCAACGTGCTGCTGACAAACCTCATCCAGGGGAATCTGCTTCCCTCGGCTCTCGTCTGGATAACCTCCAGACCTGCGGCGGCCAATCAGATCCCTGCTAAATGTGTTGACAGGGTGACAGAAGTACGAGGCTTCACTGACGCCCAGAAGGAGGAGTACTTCAGGAGGAGATTCAGTGATGAGGAGCTGAGCAGCAGAATCATCTCACACATCAAGACGTCCAGGAGCCTCCACATCATGTGTCAAATCCCAGTCTTCTGCTGGATCAGTGCTACAGTTCTGGAGCACATGTTGACCACAGACCAGAGAGGAGAGCTGCCCAAGACCCTGACTGACCTGTACTCACACTTCCTGCTGGTTCAGACAAAGAGGAAGAACAACAAGTACGGTGGAGGACATGAGACGAGTCCACAGCAGCTGATGGAGGCTGACAGGGACGTTCTTCTGAAGCTGGGGAGGCTGGCACTTAAACATCTGGAGGAAGGAAACATCATGTTCTACCAAGAAGACCTGGAGCAGTGTGGTCTTAATGTCACAGAGGCCTCGGTGTACTCAGGAGTTTGTACTGAGATCTTCAGAAGAGAGTGTGTGATCTTCCAGAAATCAGTCTACTGCTTTGTTCATCTGAGCGTTCAGGAGTTTCTGGCTGCAGTCTACATGTTCCACTGTTACACCAAGAGGAACAGAGAAGAACTCAAGAACTTCTTGGGAACATATGGGAACACATGGGGTGCCTTCTCCATGGAGGACCTCCTGAAGAGAACCATGAAGAAATCCCTCACCAGTAAAAATGGTCATCTGGATCTGTTTGTTCGCTTCCTTCACGGCCTCAGTCTGGAGTCCAACCAGAGAGTCTTAGGAGGCCTGCTGGGCCGAACAGAGAACAATCCAAACATCATCCAGAGAGTCTTAGGAGGCCTGCTGGGTCGAACAGAGAACAATCCAAAGATCATCCAGAGAATCATCAACAACCTGAAGGAGATGCAGAGTGATAACATTTCTCCTGACAGAAGCATCAACATCTTCCACTGTCTGACTGAGATGAACGACCACTCAGTACATCAGCAGATGCAACAGTTCCTGACGTCAGAGAACAAATCGAAGAAGAAACTCTCTGAGATCCACTGCTCAGCTCTGGCCTACATGCTGCAGATGTCAGAGGAGGTTCTGGATGAGTTGGACCTGGAGAATTTCAACACATCAAACCAGGGTCGACTGAGACTGATCCCAGCTGTGAGGAACTGCAGGAAGGCTCTGTGAGTCCAGACATGATCAATAACATGTTGAATCAGTGAACACATCCTCTGCCACTTTGTTAGTCTGAATGAAGCTTGTACCAGATCTGAAAGGATTCTCTTGAGGTGCTTTTAAGATAAAATGTTCATGAGGCAAAAACAGGATTTACCAGGGTGAGGGTCACATGATCACGTGTTGTATGAATGTTGTGTTTACTGATTTTATTCTCACAGATTTGATATTTTCTTTAATTACAGACTCGGTGGTTGTAAACTCTCAGAGACTCACTGTGAAGTCTTGGCTTCAGCTCTGAAGTCAGACCCCTCACATCTGAGAGAACTGGTTCTGAGTAGAAACATCCTGAAGGACTCAGGAGTGAAGCTGCTGTGTGCTGGACTGGAGAGTCCAAACTGTCCACTGGAGACTCTGAGGTCAGGTCCTTAAATCCCTGAATGTTCACTTTTCCAACGTTCCTTATTATTTGGTCATTATCTATTTAAACTGAATTGTCTCAGTTCTGCTCTGCTCACTGTCCCTCAGTCATCTGTCCCTCACCCAGCCTGTCAGTCACGTCCACCTCATCAGCCCAACTCCATTCACCTGCACACACCTGCTCCTGATCACTAGTGTCAGTGAATAACATGTGGACTGAGGCCGAGCACTCGTCCTCCTCAGGTTCTCAACAATAAGACACGTTCTTATTGAAGCACGTTGGACAGTTGATGAGTATAGAACCAAACAGGAAGTGACTGTCAGGAGCCATCTCTACTTTAAACAGTGTTTAATGACACAAACCTACTCAGTGACCAAACACACAGAGAAGAAGGTGATGAATGAAACAATGGTCCAACATGTCTGATGTGATATTTATCTTCAGGTCACAGACTGGACTGAGGTCAGCAGCATGTTGAGAGTCTGTGTTGACATGATGACGATCCACAATAACAGGAGGACACATTCAAATATTCACATTTCTTTATCCAGGTTGAATCACTGCAGACTGTCAGAGATCAGCTGTTCTTCTCTGGCTTCAGCTCTGAGGTCAAACCCCTCTCGTCTGAGAGAACTGGATCTGAGCTACAACAAGCTGCAGGACTCAGGAGTGAAGGAGCTGTGTGGTTTTCTACAGAGTCCAACCTGTCGACTGGAGACTCTGAGGTCAGTTCACTGACTGACTTTTGTAGATCTCATATCTATAACACAGCATTTATACACGATTTATCTCATTTAATTATAATTTAACATAATTCCTCCTCATACTTAACTTGAATTCATGAATTAATTTGACATTTTAAATATTCAGCTACTTGTTAAAACTCATCTGTGTTTAGTTCTGGATTTCCTAAACTGATCTGCAGGACAGAGACCGGATCCAAATAATATATTGTTACTGAATCAGGACTCGTCTTTAGTCCAACATGTCTGATTTCATATTTATCTTCCATGTTATGAGTCTGTGCTGACATGAATATCTGTTATTTTCACACATGAACTCAGTTTAATTTACAGTTAAGTTTTATTCTTTATTCAGGTTGTGGGACTGCAGACTGTCAGAGATCAGCAGTTCTTCTCTGGCTTCAGCTCTGAGGTCAAACCCCTCTCATCTGAGAGAACTGGATCTGAGCTACAACGAGCTGCCGGACTCAGGAGTGAAGGAGCTGTGTGGTCTTCTACAGAGTCCAACCTGTCCACTGGAGACTCTGAGGTCAGACATCATGTTTTAATGTCAAAGGTTCAGTGTGTAGAATTTAGTGACATCTAGTGGTGAAGTGTCATGTTGCAGCTCCCTCCAAACATTAAAGAGAACCTTTAGCCGTCATAGAAACTCGAAAGCTTAAGTTTGTCCAGGTTTATAAAATATAAAGTATGTATATGTAAATATTTCAATATAAAGTATTTCTGGATTATTTTCTCTTCAGTTTCCAACAATAGAATCTTACACACTGGAGCTTTAAGGTCAAAGCTCAGAACATGTGTTCCTAACAGTGAACACTGATACTGAGCTGAGAGATGTTTGTAGAATGAGCGGTGAGGACCGAGTCAGGCTCAATGTGACTGAACTTTTACTGACAGATAAACAATCCAACGCTGGACAATGTGTACATGTAATGTTTCTGTGGAAGCTAACCAGGATCTGTCCTGGTGGTCCTGTGGACCGACCACATGACAGCGTGCTGCGTTCGTGTTCTGGGACTGGGCTCATTTCAAACATGAAATCCTTCCTATGGTTTCAGGACTTACACGGGGTCGTCCATGCCTTTATCTTTTCACCACTAGATGTCTGTAGCGCCCTGTACACACGTGTTACTCAGGCCTCCCTGCTCCACTTTCAACTGGTCAAACTGCTGCTCAGATCATCGCCACTTCAAGAAAACATGATCATATCACTGCTCGCCCTTTTCACACATCAACTGTGGAACTTCTTCAGAAAATTGTGTGCAGACATTTTCTGGAGCTGAAGCAGCAGCAGGAGATTGTCCGGGTCAGACTCGTTCACAGCAACAGGAACATGTGGGGACATTCAGACGAGGGGTGGAGCCAAAACACATATCTCCATGATAACCATGGTTATGTTAAGTTACAGGTTCACTGTGAAGGATTTAGTGACGTCTCCAGGTGTCCTACATGTGAATGTTGTCCACTTGTCTACGTTCACATGTACGACTCCTGAAGATGTCCAGCAAGAGATTTAGAGACATCTAGTGGTGAAGTTACATATTACAAACAACTGAACCTCGAGGACACAAGGTCTTTCAAGCTGTTTTCAGTCTTGAACTCTGTAAAATAGTGTCTGGACATTTTCTGGAGTTTGTCTTTCATATATGAAGAACTGGAGGAGCAGCAGGAGGCGGGACATGACGTCTAAACTCTGCTTTGGAAAGATCAGTGTTGTTGTTTACAGTTCATCCACACAGGCATCTTCCCTTATCACCAAAACATCTGGAATCTCCTCGTCTTTCCAAGTTGACATCTTCGTCTTCTGCGTGTCTCTTCTTCTTCATCCTGAGATATTTTCACTCTTTCAGTCTCATATCCGTCACGTTTGTGTCCGTCATCAACACGTCCACTCGCTCTCTGTGAATCATCTGGACTCCTGTAACTCCCTCCTCTCTGGAAGAAGACAAAAGTCACAAAGTCTCCAACTAGTTCAGAGCAGCAGCTTCTCACTGGTATTAAACGTCAACATCACATCACCCTGATCCTCGCTTCTCTCCTTTGACTCCCTGTCCGTTTTAGAGTTAATTTTCAGATTTTACTGATAACTTTTAAAGCATCTGGCCCCAAACTACATCACAGAATTCTTGAGCCTGTCTGTGCCTGCACGCAGCCTTAGATCCTCAGGTGGATCCTGCTGTTCCAAAGTCCAGGTTGAAAACTAAACCGTGACCGTGCTTTTACCATCAGGGCCCCTCGGCTTTGGAACGGCCCACCTGAGGAGATAAGGCAGAGTCAGTGACGTCTTTTCAATCACTTCTTAAAACCCATTTTTATAGACTTGCTTTGATGTGATGTGTTTTTATCATTTTCACCTTTGATGTACTTGTTCTTTTATCTCTATTGTCATATTACGGCTTTTATGTGTTCAAGTTGTTATTTACTTTTCTTGATTTGCTGTCAAAGCACTTTGTAAACTCTGTTTTTAAAAAGTACTTTATAAATAAAGTTTATTATTGTTGTTATTTATTCAGGTTGGAGGACTGCAGACTGTCAGAGATCAGCTGTTCTTCTCTGGCTTCAGCTCTGAGGTCAAACCCCTCTCATCTGAGAGAACTGCATCTGAGCTTCAACTACCTGCAGGACTCAGGAGTGAAGGAGCTGTGTGGTTTTCTACAGAGTCCAACCTGTCCACTGGAGACTCTGAGGTCAGTTCACTGACTGACTTTTGTAGATCTCATATCTATAACACAACATTTATACACGATTTATCTCATTTAATTCTAATTTAACATAATCACTCTTCATACATAACTTGAATTCATGAATTAATTTGACATTTTAAATATTCAGATACTTGTTAAAACTCATCTGTGTTTAGTTCTGGATTTCCTAAACTGATCTGCAGGACAGAGACCGGGTCCAAATAATATATTGTTACTGAATCAGGACTCGTCTTTAGTCCAACATGTCTGATTTCATATTTATCTTCCATGTTATGAGTCTGTGCTGACATGAATATTTGTGATTTTCACACATGAACTCAGTTTAATTTACAGTTAAGTTTTATTCTTTATTCAGGTTGAGTCGCTGCAGACTGTCAGAGATCAGCTGTTCTTCTCTGGCTTCAGCTCTGAGGTCAAACCCCTCTCATCTGAGAGAACTGGATCTGAGCTACAACGACCTGCAGGACTCAGAAGTGAAGGAGCTGCTTGATCTAAAGCAGAGTTCAGACTGTCGACTGGAGACTCTGAGGTCAGTAGATGGTTGGAGTCAGTCCACGCTGCTTTCATCAGTATTTTACTAAACACAGTCAGTATCACAGTACAGATCCAGGGTCTGTACTACGAAGCAGGATTTGTGGTTATCAGGTTAACTTCAGAGACAGAGTGTGTCCTCAGAGAGTCCTCACTTTGTTCTCTCACTTCATCAGTGAAGAACTGATCAGTTGGCTCTTTGTCACAGCTCTGAGATCAGTGTGACTGAAGCCTGCACCTCAGAGAAGCATCATCACCATGGTAACCATGAGCTGTCTCTCCAGAGCAGAAGCTCTGCTGAGGTCCATCTGTCTCATCTGTCCACTGACAGTTTGTGAGAAGCACATGTTCATCAACACACAGTGACACATGTCTTCACCTGTAACAGCAGGAAATCCACCTCTCAAGTGTCCACTCTGCACTTTCACATGCAGAGGAAACACACGTGATGGTCAAAGTGTGTGCAGCTCTTAGCGTGTTCATTCCAACACGTGAACATGAAGCAGAGAGGAAGCTGCTCCACCTCTGAACAGGACTGAAGTCCCTGCTGCTCTTTATACTGGATGTGCTGCATCACTGACTCACAGCTGATGAAGTGAGTCTCTGTCAACACTGATGTCTTCTTCTCTCAACAGATGGTGGACAGGATCTTTCTCTAGGTGAGTGTGAAGAGGACAGTGTGTGTGGACGGAGGCTGAGCTGTGTCCTGATGATCCAGAGGCTGAAGCAGCAGCAGCTTGTGTGTAGAGCGGCTCTGACTGGGCCTTGTTGCTGGGAGGCAGAGTGGAGACAGAGCTCCAGAGGAATCAGAGGAGGTGAGCTGCTCTGAGATCAGCTGTCACACAGTGTCCAGTCCACCGTCCTCACTACGTCCAGGACATGATGTCATCACTTGGAACTGTCGTATGTCAACATGTTGTGTAAACTCCGACAGGACGTTCTAATGTTTTATCAATGATTATTGATTATTCTGAGTATGATCTCATTCAGGTTAAGTTGATCAGAACACACAGTTTATACGTCAGTGTCTTCTTCAGATTATTGTCTTAATCTGGTTGATACCAGAATATTGTATCCATGGAAAAAAAACAGATAGTTAGTGACATGTAGTCAAATAAATAAATGTGGGGACAGAGAGAAGGGGAGAAGTGCTCAGTGCATGATGGGAGTTCCCCCAGCGGTCTAGAGCTATAGCAGCATCACTAAGGGATGGTTCAGGACTCACCTGATCCAGAACTAACTATCGTGTTTATCTTATCATAAATAGATCATTGCCTGATTGGGTATAGACAGCATCTGCAAGGTATCGCCCCTCTGATGGTTTTCATTTTTATATTAATCCCACTCAACTTGAAATGTAATGACTGTAAAAGAGATTTTAGTTTTGTTGCAGCTGTTTCCAACCCAGTGATTCTTTCTGTGGTTTGACAGATATGAAACATTCTCAACATGTTAAATACAGAAATATTTTTAAAGAACTTGAATCTTCTTTGTCTCTTTGTTAAACTTGTCGCAGTTCTCTCATCTAAACTGAAACATGGTGAAACCTTTATTTTTCACTGTTTGGCTTTTGTTTCCAGACAGAGCAGATGTGAGAAAGCAACATTTGGCTCGTTCAGACCAAGAGAAAACGATACCGAAAATACAAACAAAATCCAGGGACCAGCAGTTTACAGCAGACGTGTCATCTGGGCGCTCGGCCTTCATATGTGATTCTGTCCTGAGACACAGGAAGCTGCCAAGACCTGGGGCCTGATGCTCTTCTCTCTAAATCTCCTGATATTCACGCACAGTAAAAGCAGTGGACGGAGACTCAAACCCGGCTGGCGTGTGCGTGTTCTGTGTGTTTCCTGTGTTTGATGCATCAGGACGAGGTTTCTCCTCCGTTTCCTGTGAGGCCACGTTCTGTCGTTACAAATCTGATCGCGCTCAATGACGTGAAGCTCAAAGTGACGCAGCTGCTGGTGTGACCGCTGACGTCGAACCAAAATACTCCCCGATGTCACCAAACATGTAAGGACCGGCCGAACGCCGCCAAACTGGCATCAGCGATGGTGCAGGAACCAGACTGATGCTTGTGTTCCATCAGCATCAGGAAGGTACGGTGGATGATTTAGATATCACGTTCAACAACTTCTAGATAAAGTCAAGGTCTGGTTTTGTTTGCTACAACACGATACCGAGATCCAGGGGCCCGAGGCGTCTGCGGGGCCTTGGACCCTGCGGGGCCTTGGACCCTGTGGGGGGCCTCTTTATGAACAAGCGACACAGCTCGGTTAAAAACAGCCAAACAAGCACAAAGAAATACAACATGTCTGAACGTTGTCCTCAGGACCCAGGACTTGTTGTGGAAGTGGAAGAAAAGGACTTCCTTGATCTCAGTGCATGCTGGGAGATTGTGGTGTGAGTGAGTGAGTTTGGTTCTTGAGTTTGTTCTTGTTGTAAATGATATTATTTTCACACAGTTTAATGGTTAAAGCTTCACTGGAGTTCATGGTTTGTTGTTTTGGTGGGTCTTCTTCTCTCGGTCCTCGTGGCAGACGCCATGGCCAGCGGGAATTTTCCATCTCTAACCCGCAAACATGGCGTAAAGATCTCTGCCACCTCCCCCTGCAGCGTGGAGGACATCGGCCTCGCTGTGGGGGAGAAGGTCGGTCACAGCGGCGTCGTGTCGGCCGCTCGGATCAACAGCGCCGTGGTCGTTTTCCTGGATCGGGTGGAGAAGCTGAACTCGGTCGTCGAGACAGGAATCACCGTGAATGGTTGTTTGGTGCAGGTGCTGCCGCTGTCCCAACCCGCCACCAAGGTGCTCCTGTCCACATGAGAGCGAACAACCGGGACGAGGAGCTCGACCTCCGCTTCCACGTGAGAGTCCGTGATTATGACCACGTGATGTTTCGGTGTGAAACGGTGAAACCCTCCGGCCGATCGCCTCTCCGCGGAGACCCGCTGTGACCGACCCAACACACGGGGGGAGTTCAGTTAATGCACCGGGTGTGAGGGGGGAGGATGTTGTGGGTGAGGTAGAGGAAAGGGAGGTGAAGGGGAAGAAGAAAGTGGGGAGAGTGGGGTGTGTATGAAACAGGTGGAGGAGAAGACAGGAGAGGAGGAAAGGAAAGCAGCTGAAGAAAAGAGTGAGCAGCAAGGGAAGGATGGAGGAAACAGGGTCACTAAAGGAAAGGAAACAGCAGATAAAAGTGTGCCATGGAGTGAACAGGTGGAGGAGGCTGAGGTGGAGGAAGAGGCAGAAACAACTGTCCAATCAAAGCAAACAATAAAACGCAGGAGATCAACAAGAAGTGAACGAATGATGCAACAAACAGCAAAGTGGAGGAAAATGAAATGAACCGTGATGAGAGTGGGAATGATGAGTGTGTGTCTGACAGCAGTGACGTCCCAAGTTTGAACAGCACTCACAAACAAACTAAATGAAAACCTTTTTACATCAAACCAAGAACCAGCACGGGGTGAAGGTGGAAGAACACTTCCCAGACTCGGGTGTTCTTGTTTCCTCCAGACTCCACATGAGCCAGAGGGAAGAGTCCGGCCTCACAGACCAGGAGGTTTTTAGATTGAAGAAACTTGTGCTCAAAGAAAAAAGACAACTGAGCAGTGATGGAAAAGGCAGCAATGTGTGTTTTCATGAACTGATTGTTTTCTACTTTAGTCTGTAACATCTCACTCACCATGGAGGTTCTTAAAGTCGGGGTTTTTAACGTAAGCCGTGCAAGAGACCAAAAGAAGAGACTTTTTATTTACGCAACAGCAAAAATGAAAAGAATAGACGTCTTCTTTTTCCAAGAAACACACAGTGATTTTAATAATGCGTCTGACTGGAGGGGGGTGTGGGGGAGGGGGAAGCCATTTTAAGTCACAACACTTCTGTGAGTGGAGGAGTGGGCTTCCTCTTCTCCAGGGCTTTTAAACCAAACTCACTGGAGGTCCAGCATTTTATCCAGGGGAGGCTTCTTTTAGTCAAAGCTCAGTTCCATCACTTCACTGCTGTTTTTATCAACGTTTAGGCTCCAACAACCGGTGCAGAGAGGAAGCGTTTTTTACTCAGAGTTAATGATGTTGTGCCGTGGAGGGTTTTTTATTATCGGGTGAGGATTTTAACTGTACTGAAGATGCCATTTTAGACCGCAACCACACAGAGCCTCATGCAGCCTCTCAGCACGCCTTAAAGCAGCTGGTCCGCTCCCACGGCCTGGTGGATGTGTGGAGGAGGATGCTCCCAGACTGCAGACAGTACACCTGGTCCCACCTCACAGAGAGTAGGGTCTCCTCAGCCAGGCTCGATCCTATTTATTGTTTTAAACATCATTTTAATGTCTTTAAAAGCTGTGCCATCAGAAATATTTGACCAAAAAGCACATATTGACATTTTAATAAAAAGTTTATGGATGTCCTTATTTATTTCTGGGGTGTTTCTAGACAGAGGAAGGGTGATTTTAACAGTCTTAGGCAGTGGTGGGACCATGGTCCGACTCAAATAAGACTCCTGTGTGAACAGCACACCCTCAACGTCACGCGAGACATCACCAGATCTATGAAAGATCTAGAGACCGACATAGTGGAACTAGAACATTCAAGTGAGTCCCCCGGAAATCGAGGCCATATTGAGAGCCTCAAAGTTCAAAAAAATGTCTTCAGCCGACCTGCTGGACAGTAAAGTACAGGACGCTTTGGTCAGGTTCTGGTTTCTGAACATCGAGGAGATGGATGCTCCCTAACTTTTTCTTCAGTCTGAAAAATGACCAGTCCACTTTGTGTGCTCAGTACAACACGAGACGTGACGTGAACAGCAGGAGTCAGTGTTAAAGTGATGATCCGACACCATCCATTCATCACTGAACACATGATGGTAAGTTTGTCACCTATATCATCCTGATACAAACTGGATTCAATGAACGTGAACTAGTTCTTTTCAAACGTGAACTGACACAACACTGACTATTATCATTATGAGAATATGAATAGCCTGTTATTGGTGCTATAAGAACCATGTGCTGTTCTATACTCTATTCTACTGAATGTGTGTTTGTGGAAAAAGTGGGTGGATGAAACCAGGACTGCTCCTGTAATGAATGTAGAGCTCTGCTCATTTTTACAAGTTGATCTGTGGAACTACACGTGCAGCTCATAGAATGTGAATATGTTTTTGGATCTGTTGGTTTCTATACTTTTCCTCACTTTGTTGAACACCCAGAAAAGTTCTATTTGCTCCACAATGTGCTGTGTGCATCATAGGTAAGTTATGGTTTGTGATTATGGGAAAAAAAGTCAAATATATGAAGTCAATAAAAGTGAATCTGTGAAGGCATTGAATGTATGTTTTGCTGTGGCACAAATAAAAGTCATATTCTTTGAATGGTATTTTTATATCTGTTTGCATTTCTGTGGAGCTGTGGACAAGACAACAGGAGACAACAGGCCAGATTAGCAGGCCTCCCCCAAATCTAAAAATGATCATATTACATTCTTGCCACCACCAGGTTGTTTCCTAACCAGGTTTTGTCACTTCACTTAAACCTTCCCTCCCCCAACCAGTTGACTCTTATGATGCTTGACCTGACTCCAACCCTGACTAACCTGAACCAGGTATCCTGGCCTACTCTCCAACCTCGGACTCTGATTTACAGTTTGATATTCACCCTGGGAGGAGGCCCTTCCTGACTGGTAGAACACAGGGCAAGAAGTTCTCAATGCATTCACGTCCTTTACCAGCAGATGTCAATGTTTGACTTGTTTCCCGCTTTGCTCAATGCGAGGACACTGCACAGGTTTCTAGTTTGGACTCCAACAAAGAGTCTGCAGAGTCTGCAGTCACTGAGCATGTTGTTTATGTCTTGTTGGACTATTTGAGACACGTGTAGCTGTGATCATAACGATGGAAAGTAAACAGTGGTACTTTATCACACAACACCATCTTAAAAGTAGCTTTAAAGTGACGAAAAGCTTCTGCATTCTATATTATGATGTCTTATCTCATGTCTCTAAATTGTTCAAATACATCAGTAAAGATATATGACATTATTTTGTCATTTTAACTATGTTACTGCACCATTATAGCATTATAGCATGTTGAAGTTCATCATTCCATTATTATCTCTGCTCTGCATCATTGGCTCTATGCTGTGTAAGATGGTGTTTCAATTGTTTGCTGTATTGTACAGCATCTGCATTTAGAACCTGAGGTCTTGTCCAACATTTCCACTGGTCACTGAGGTGTGTGTGTGTGGACAAAGTAGTTAACTTGGCAGTTTCATTGTAAAATCCAGACTGCAGCTCTGCAACACATATTGAAAAAGGCAAAATGACTGGTGGGCAGAGAAGGTTCATCTATTTTTTGAAGTTCTGTAAGGCTACAGACAACATTTATTTTAATTATTAACATGTTTATTACTTTATTAGAGGTAAATCTAAATATTCTTATCACTTTAAGGACGGATAAGAAATGAACTGATGTTCGTGCCAAATGTTTTTTTTTTCCCCACAACAATAAAATCATTATTATCTCAGTGAAGTTAAAATCCTTCTACCTTTACATCACCAAACATTTAAAACCTAATTCAGTTCAGAATGAGAAACTTTCCCTCTTCACATTAATGCAAAAACAGCCTCTGATGTAACAAACAACAATGTTTTGAATGTAAGTGACATAAATGATCGCCTGTGTGGTTTGACTGTTGCTGTGAGCTCATGGCGAGTGTTTGGACGTTGCTCAGTGACTCACACATTGAGGTAAGATAAGAGGAGCAGAGTCCGTTCACTTTAGCTTCTGTTTCCTCCTCCACTCTGAGCTGCTCTCACTGTCACTAATAAACTCTCATCACTAGTGATCAGGACCTGATCAGTTCATGAAGTGACTCAGTGTCTGTTTGAGTCCAGAGTTTATGAGGCTCATTTAAACATCATGACAAATGACCAGTCAACATTTTACAGCTCAGTAACATGAGACGCTCACAGTCAGGACTCAGTGTGAAAGTGAAGATCTGGATTCATGATCCTACATCAATTATTAAATAAATATATGATCCAATAAAACATGAACTGTGAACATGAACCAGTTCATCTTCATGGAACTGGACTTTGAACTGCTTCAACACGGAGGAGGAGCAGGAGAGCAGGTGAGTGTCAGACTCCATTTTCACTTGGAGGAGCAGGAGAAGAAAAGTGAGCAGGTGAGTGTTCACACAACTTTCTGAAAGTTTTACTGTCACACTCTCTCACCTGCTGTTAACATCCATCTGCTGATCACACGGCTCCAAGTTTGTCAGTTCACACCTGGTGACAGACGTAGTTTCCATGTGATGGGATCACCAGAGACAGATGTGAACAGCAGGTGTGGAACAAAGTGTCTTCAAATGACTCATTAGCAGAGTTAACTCACAATTTCACTTTTTATCTTCATCACATCTGTTAATCAAGTGTTTAAGAACAGAATCATACATTACTGTGTGTGTGTGTGTGTGTGTGTGTGTGTGCGTGTGTGTGTGTGTTTCTTGAACAGACCTGTTTGTCCTGATTCCTGTGAGCTCAGTGTTTTTCCTCTCAGACTGAAGATGAGTGGTTATGAGGAGGAAGAGGACAGAGCAGAGTCTCCAGAGTTCAGCTGTGTGTCTCTGAAGAGTGACTGGTCCAAAGAACTTCTTCCTCCAAACTTCAGTAATGAACCTGGACCCTCACACACAAAGTAAGAGACCTGCTACAAACATGTGAACCTCCAAACTGAATCCTCAGAGAATGAATCAGTGAATGATGAGTTCTGAATAAAAACATGTTTGTGTTTGCAGAGGTCAGGACCACAGACTGAGAGCAGAGTCTCCAGAGTTCAGCTGTGTGTCTCTGAAGAGTGACCGGTCCAAACATCTTCCTCTAGACTTCAGTAATGAACCTGGACCCTCACACACAAAGTAAGAGACTGTTTCTACTGTGAACTGATCTGAAGAGGATGTAGTTTCCTCTAGTGTGGCCCCTGCATTAGGACACAGCTTCATTGAAATTGGTGACTAATCTCTCAGAATCCCTCAAAGAGCTCAGACCTCCACCAAGGCCCAACACGCTCCTGATGAAACCACTTTGAAATTCACTACATATTCATTTTTATTTGGATCTGCAGCAAATTTCACTCACTCATAAACATCAGTCCTCTGAACATCTGGTTCACAGAACACATCCTTCACCAAGTTTACTGGTGATCTGTTCAGTGGTTTTTATAATCCCACTAACGAACAAACCAACCAACACACAAACATACAGGGTGGAAACAAAACCTCCTTGACAGAAGTGATGACGACCTGTGACTGTGACATTTGACTTATCAGGACATGTCTTCACAGAGAGAGGAGGAGGAGTCATGTTTCTGAGGAGGAGCAGTCGTCCCGCTGTGCTTCGTGTCAGGACGTCCTGAAGGATCCAGTCTCCACCAGCTGTGGACACTGGTTCTGCAGACAGTGCATCACCTCATACTGGGACCAGTCTGGTTCTTCAGGAGACTCCTCCTGTCCCCAGTGTGGACAAAGATCCAGAAGAGGAGCTGGAGCTCAGACAGCCGGTCAGAGCAGCACTGTACATGTGTCTGCTGATGTCTTCACTTCTGACAACAGCACATGTTTGATTTTGTTCCTTCATACAGCATCAACATTTCACTTGGTTATAAAAGCACAAAGTTCAAAAGCTTTGATTTTCTCTAGTTTTTCTGTATCTGATGAAAACAATCAGCAGATTCTCAGACTCTCTGTCTTTAGTCTCACATTGTTTCTTGTCTTTCAGCAGATCGGGGTCTGCAGGAGGTTTTAGACCAACATAAGATCAGTGTGAGGAGGAGATGTGAACATGTGACTGAAGGAACTGAGGAAACAGGAAGTAGAACCCTCCTCAACAGGATCTACACTGAGCTCTACATCACAGAGGGACAGAGTGAAGAGGTTAATACTGAACATGAGGTGAGGCAGCTTGAGACGGCTTCCAAGAGGAAGAGCCTCCACGACACTCCCATCAAGTGCCACGACATCTTTAAAGCCTTCACTGACCAGCAGAGCAGCATCAGAGTCGTCCTGACCAACGGCGTCGCTGGCGTTGGAAAAACCTTCTCGGTGCAGAAGTTCACTCTGGACTGGGCAGAGGGTTTAGAAAACCAAGATGTGGGTCTGCTGGTTGTGCTTTCGTTCAGGGAGCTGAACCTGGTGAAAGACGAGCAGCACAGTCTTCTCACGCTGCTCCGTGTTTTCCATCCAACATTACAGAAGCTCACGGCAGAGACGCTCGCTGTCTGTGAACCTGTGATCATCTTTGACGGCCTGGATGAAAGCAGACTTTCTCTGGACTTCAACCACAAGGAGGTCGTGTCTGAGGTCACACAGAGGTCATCAGTCAACGTGCTGCTGACAAACCTCATCCAGGGGAATCTGCTTCCCTCGGCTCTCGTCTGGATAACCTCCAGACCTGCGGCGGCCAATCAGATCCCTCCTACATGTGTTGACAGGGTGACAGAAGTACGAGGCTTCACTGACGTCCAGAAGGAGGAGTACTTCAGGAGGAGATTCAGTGATGAGGAGCTGAGCAGCAGAATCATCTCACACATCAAGACGTCCAGGAGCCTCCACATCATGTGTCAAATCCCAGTCTTCTGCTGGATCAGTGCTACAGTTCTGGAGCACATGTTGACCACAGACCAGAGAGGAGAGCTGCCCAAGACCCTGACTGACCTGTACTCACACTTCCTGCTGGTTCAGACAAAGAGGAAGAACAACAAGTACGGTGGAGGACATGAGACGAGTCCACAGCAGCTGATGGAGGCTGACAGGGACGTTCTTCTGAAGCTGGGGAGGCTGGCACTTAAACATCTGGAGGAAGGAAACATCATGTTCTACCAAGAAGACCTGGAGCAGTGTGGTCTTAATGTCACAGAGGCCTCGGTGTACTCTGGAGTTTGTACTGAGATCTTCAGAAGAGAGTGTGTGATCTTCCAGAAATCAGTCTACTGCTTTGTTCATCTGAGCGTTCAGGAGTTTCTGGCTGCAGTCTACATGTTCCACTGTTACACCAAGAGGAACACAGAAGAACTCAACAACTTCTTGGGGACATATGGGAAAAGATGGGGTACCTTCTCCCTGGATGACCTCCTGAAGAGAACTATGGAGAAATCCCTCACCAGTAAAAATGGTCATCTGGATCTGTTTGTTCGCTTCCTTCACGGCCTCAGTCTGGAGTCCAACCAGAGAGTCTTAGGAGGCCTGCTGGGTCGGACAGAGAACAATCCAGAGATCATCCAGAGAGTCATCAACAACCTGAAGAAGATGCAGAGTGATGACATTTCTCCTGACAGAAGCATCAACATCTTCCACTGTCTGACTGAGATGAACGACCACTCAGTACATCAGCAGATGCAACAGTTCCTGACGTCAGAGAACAAATCAAAGGAGAAACTCTCTGAGATCCACTGCTCAGCTCTGGCCTACATGCTGCAGATGTCAGAGGAGGTTCTGGATGAGTTGGACATGACGTTCAACACATCATACCAGGGTCGACTGAGACTGATCCCAGCTGTGAGGAACTGCAGGAAGGCTCTGTGAGTCCAGACATGATCAATAACATGTTGAATCAGTGAACACATCCTCTGCCACTTTGTTAGTCTGAATGAAGCTTGTACCAGATCTGAAAGGATTCTCTTGAGGTGTTTTTAAGATAAAATGTTCATGAGGCAAAAAGAGGATTTACCAGGGTGAGGGTCACATGATCACGTGTTGTATGAATGTTGTGTTTCCTGATTTTATTCTCACAGATTTGATATTTTCTTTAATTATAGACTTGGTGGTTGTAAACTCTCAGAGATTCACTGTGAAGTCGTGGCTTCAGCTCTGAAGTCAGACCCCTCACATCTGAGAGAACTGGTTCTGAGTAGAAACATCCTGAAGGATTCAGGAGTGAAGCTGCTGTGTGCTGGACTGGAGAGTCCAAACTGTCGACTGGAGACTCTGAGGTCAGGTCCTTAAATCCTTGAATGTTCACTTTTCCAACGTTCCTTCTTATTTGGTCATTATCTATTTAAATTGAATTGTCTCAGTTCTGCTCTGCTCACTGTCCCTCAGTCATCTGTCCCTCACCCAGCCTGTCAGTCACGTCCACCTCATCAGCCCAACTCCATTCACCTGCACACACCTGCTCCTGATCACTAGTGTCAGTGAATAACATGTGGACTGAGGCCGAGCACTCGTCCTCCTCAGGTTCTCAACAATAAGACACGTTCTTATTGAAGCACGTTGGACAGTTGATGAGTATAGAACCAAACAGGAAGTGACTGTCATGAGCCATCTCTACTTTAAACAGTGTTTAATGACACAAACCTACTCAGTGACCAAACACACAGAGAAGAAGGTGATGAATGAAACAATGGTCCAACATGTCTGATGTGATATTTATCTTCAGGTCACAGACTGGACTGAGGTCAGCAGCATGTTGAGAGTCTGTGTTGACATGATGACGATCCACAATAACAGGATCAGCTGTTCTTCTCTGGCTTCAGCTCTGAGGTCAAACCCCTCTCATCTGAGAGAACTGGATCTGAACTACAACGACCTGCAGGACTCAGGAGTGAAGGAGCTGCTTGATCTAGAGCAGAGTTCAGACTGTCGACTGGAGACTCTGAGGTCAGTAGATGTTTGGAGTCAGTCCACGCTGCTTTCATCAGTATTTTACTAAACACAGTCAGTATCACAGTAAAGATCCAGGGTCTGTACTACGAAGCAGGATTTGTGGTTATCAGGTTAACTTCAGAGACAGAGTGTGTCCTCAGAGAGTCCTCACTTTGTTCTCTCACTTCATCAGTGAAGAACTGATCAGTTGGCTCTTTGTCACAGCTCTGAGATCAGTGTGACTGAAGCCTGCACCTCAGAGAAGCATCATCACCATGGTAACCATGAGCTGTCTCTCCAGAGCAGAAGCTCTGCTGAGGTCCATCTGTCTCATCTGTCCACTGACAGTTTGTCAGAAGAACATGTTCATCAACACACAGTGACACATGTCTTTACCTGTAACAGCAGGAAATCCAGCTCTCAAGTGTCCACTCTGCACTTTCACATGCAGAGGAAACACACGTGATGGTCAAAGTGTGTGCAGCTCTTAGCGTGTTCATTCCAACACGTGAACATGAAGCAGAGAGGAAGCTGCTCCACCTCTGAACAGGACTGAAGTCCCTGCTGCTCTTTATACTGGATGTGCTGCATCACTGACTCACAGCTGATGAAGTGAGTCTCTGTAAACACTGATGTCTTCTTCTCTCAACAGATGGAGGAAGAGATCTTTCTCTAGGTGAGTGTGAAGAGGACAGTGTAAAGAGGACAGTGTGAAGAGGACAGTGTGTGTGGACGGAGGCTGAGCTGTGTCCTGATGATCCAGAGGCTGAAGCAGCAGCAGCTTGTGTGTAGAGCGGCTCTGACTGGGCCTTGTTGCTGGGAGGCAGAGTGGAGACAGAGCTCCAGAGAAATCAGAGGAGGTGAGCTGCTCTGAGATCAGCTGTCACACAGTGTCCAGTCCACCGTCCTCCCTGTGTGTTCCTGTGTGACACAGCATCATCAGTGGATCTGCTGCTGCTCTGTCCTTTGACACAGAAAAGTCAAAGTTGTAAATATGTAAAAGGTTATGTGCAGAAAAATATGCAGATTTAATGCAAATGTAACTTTCAAATGTAGAAAGTGACATTCTATCTACTGGTGGGGACATGAAGCTGTGAGCAGTCGCTGTTATAAATAAATAACTGCTGATCTCAGACGAGCGTCTTATATTTTAAAACTATTTAATTAAATCTGAACAGTTTTATTTGACGTGTTTTCTTGAATGACGTCAGATGAGATCTTCTCTGTAAAGTCGCAGCTGATAGATCTGACCTGAGTTTGAGTTTCTAACTTTTGATGTTTCACTGTTTAATGGTAGAAGGTCGAAAATCTCAGCTTCAATTCTTCATTTAATTCAACTGCTGCAGGAAAACCACGAAACCAGTTTGATCATCACGAAAACGTTTCTTTCAAACCTCAGATTTTTTATTCACTTGTAAAATCTTGTGGCTGTTTTGTTTCAATTAATCATTTTATTATTTTTACATGAAAATAAAACTTCATTCAAGTTAAAATTCTCTGCCGGTCAGTTTGTCTCTGGTCCACAGCTGCTCAATGATCAGAAGGTTGGTTTGTACCAAGCTGGAGTTTCTGTGTCCTCCTCCACTCTGCTCTCACTTTAACTAATGAACACTCACCACCAGGGGGCATCATTCAAGGTAAAGACCGTGGTGACGGTGTGAGTGAGGTGAAAACAGATCTGAAAGGTTGGAAACTGAAGGATGCACAGAGATTACAGGCCTCTAGAGAAGGTGAGAGGTGTTTAAAGCATATTGATGGAATCTGAGGAAGAAATTCTCCCAAAGAAAGTAGTGTTGGGATACATGACACACACAGAGAGGGAATATATGTAGCGGCTTTGTACTCCTCTGTTGCGTTGTGTATTTCACAGAAGAAGACCGTCACTTTTGGCAAACTTGCCTTTTATTCTTAACATCTGGCAGAAGGATCGACACACAGTTAGTCCGGGTTTCCTCACACACACACACACACACACAATATACCCATCTGAAAAATGTAAAATGGAAAGAAAGTGCAGGTTAGCTAACACGTGCAACACTAGCCATTTTATAAACAAAAAAACAAAACAAGGATGTGCTCAACCGTTCGGGAGCTATATGTGTATGCAATGCAACTTAAACCATGTTTTAGTATTAAGTTACAGTAATTAATATAAAACAATAGCGGAGCTCATACTCGTGCACCTACCAGGGAGACAGCAAGCTCCGACTGCTGCTATCTCCAGGGGTGCACGACCCTAATCTACAGGGGTGCTGCATTTAAGTACCCTAGGACATTTAAGTGTCAGTGTTGTGAGATGAGTTTGTATGGCAAGTGGAATCACACTACACCTTAACTCTGTTACACTCCCCCCTACTGATCTCCACTTGCCCATACAACCCAGACCAAAAGAAACACAACAGCACGCAAATCTACAACCTGGACACACCCATCCAGTGGCCACACACAGGAACCCATCCATCGCCCCACAGCGGTGTCACAACACGGCCCACCATCACTGAACGCGGCACTGTTCTTGACTCACTTGGCTCCACAACCACCGTGCTGCCGGCTGAGGGACATAGATGAGCAGGTAGGCGACGCCAAACCAAATGTTCTGTCAAAGGCTCCAGGGTCACTGCATGCTTGATTTTAACAGTCCCCACCTAATCGGGACACTCAATCCCCTCTCCATGTCTCCACTGTGGTCAACAGCTGCAGCAGAGCATTGGAAGGAGACACTTTCTCCCCGAAGCCTCTAGAGTGCATCAGCACCCGAATGAGGTGTTTCATTACATTGCTGCCAAGTATGAGGTCATCACTTTGAGCGTTGGAACCGAGAAGCAACAGCCAAACACCCTCATCTGCAACTCACACACACCAACAGGGTTCGTTCTTGAACCTCCACACCCAACAAGGACAACTGAAGTGGGGGAAATAGAGTCAGGAGAAACAACATCGTTCTGCTTCAGTAGAGGGAGCATACGAGAGCTCAAGGAACAGGCCATAGAGCCGCTGTCAAGCATAGCTCGAAGTTTGACAGTATCTTGGATCAGCACATCAGTGTGAAAAGGGTCATCAGTTGCAGACAGTCTTTGTGTATTTTGAATAATCACAGTGGAGTTATCACCTGCTAAGGAGCAGAACTGTGAGTATACTGACTCAAGATCAACATTATCAGGCTCTTGTGGGGAAATGTCATCTGGCCCTACACTACTCCCCTGCTCATGTGGGGCCAACTAGTTTCCCTGCTGGTTGGAACCGCCAGGCTGAACAGCAGGCAAGCCAGAAGGAGGAGCACTATGACAGGTCACAGCCTGATGTCCAGTAGCATAGCAGCTAAAAAAACAAAGCCACTCTCTCCTGCAGTGAGACATGGTGTCATGGACATCACCCCCACCTGCCACGGCCGCCAGCACCCGACCTCGGCATCCTGGAATGCCAGGAGGCCTCTCGTTGCAGCAGCCTCTCAAGAAGAGTGATAACATGGTCAAGTGACTGCCCCTCAGACTGCTACATTCTGCCGGCTGCAACCGGTTGAGGGGCCGGGGCCTCTCCTGCTGTTTTTGTTAAGCCAAATCCAATAGTCAACAGTAATCTCAGTGGGTCGAGGCTTTGTGTCATAAAAGTCTGCAAGAGGCATAAAAGAGGTCACAGAGTCACTGAAGTGCTGCTTAAGTATGTCAAACACAGGTTGAGGGCCTGACTTTAAGTCTAAGGAGGGTCGACTGCGAAGCCCAATGGTCACCACATCACGTGCCCTCCCCCTTAGCTTGCCCAAAACTTCATCCACCTGGTTACAAAGCTCAATGCCCCTCCTACACAGGTAAAGCCTCATAGCTTCTTCCCAATCAGAGACTGAAATCCTAACAGTGTTATCTCCCCTGAAAGGATGTGGCTCATAAACCCAAGTCTCTACGACTCTCAGAAAAAAAGTTATAAAAGAATATCTTGATCTCCAATGGGTTTTCATCCCCAACCCTAACCCTAACCCTGGCTGCAACCCTAACCCTAACCCTCATTTCAGCCCTAACCCTATTCACCATAGGGTGAATAACTCTGCACTGCTTTCTCCAAACGTGCTGAAATTTGATGTGGGTGCGTGGCTGTCTCCCCTTTACTATCTGTGAAATGCCCAAGTCTCTACAACTTTCAGAAAAAAAGTGATTCACAAATATCGTGTACTTTTTTGTTGAGATTTGGTGGTTTGACCCCTTCCAGAGGTTGTAGAAGCTCGGGGATGGTACCAATGGATCGGGCATCCCCACATTAGTTAGGATGGAACCAACTTCCAAGTCTCTATGACCTACAGAAAAAAAGTTATTGAAGAATATCCTGATCTCCAATGGGTATTCATTCCTAACCCTAACCCTAACCCTAACCCTAATCACAACCCTAACCCTAATTGCAACCCTAACCCATATTCACCATAGGGTGAATAACTCCACGCTGCTTGCTCGAAACGTGCTGAAATTCGGTGTGGTTACCTTTATGAATCATGAAAGGCCCAAGTCTCTAGGCCTTTCGGAAAAAAAGTTATTCGAAAATATCTTGTACGTTTTTGGGGAGATTTGGTGGTTTCACCATTTCCGAAGGTTGTAGAAGCTCGGGGATGGTCCCAATGGATCGGGCAGAGCCATATTAGTGTAGATGGAACCAACTTCCAAGTCTCTATGACCTTCAGAAGAAAAGTTATTGAAGAATATCTTGAACTCCTATAGGTTTTCATCCCTAACCCTAACACTAATCACAACCCAAAAAGCAAACACTAATCACAACCCTAACCCTACCCCTTCCAAAGGTCGTAGAAGCTCGGGGATGGTCCCAATGGATCGGGCAGAGCCATATTAGTGTAGATGGAACCAACTTCCGAGTCTCTATGACCTACAGAAAAAAAGTTATTGAAGAATATCCTGATCTACAATGGGTATTCATTCCTAACCCTAACCCTAAGCACAGCCCTAACCCTAATCACAACCCTAACCCTAACCCTAATCACAACCCCAACCCTAACCCTAATTGCAACCCTAACCCATATTCACCATAGGGTGAATAACTCCGCGCTGCTTGCTCGAAACGTGCTGAAATTTGGTGTGGTCACGTGGCAGGCTACCCTTTATGAATCATGAAAGGCCCAAGTCTCTAGGCCTTTCGGAAAAAAAGTTATTCGAAAATATCTTGTACTTTTTTGGGGAGATTTGGTGGTTTCACCATTTCCGAAGGACGTAGAAGCTCGGGGATGGTCCCAATGGATCGGGCAGAGCCATATTAGTAGAGATGGAACAACCTCCAAGTCTCTATGACCTTCAGAAAAAAAGTTATTGAAGAATATCTTGAACTCCTATAGGTTTTCATCCCTAACCCTAACCCTAATCACAACCCAAAAATCAAACACAAATCACAACCCTAACCCTACCCCTTCCAAAGGTCGTAGAAACTCGGGGGTGGTACCAATGGATCGGGCATATTCACATTAGTGGGGATGGAACCAACTTCCATGTCTCTATGACCTACAGAAAAAAGTTATTGAAGAATATCCTGATCTCCAATGGGTATTCATTCCTAACCCTAACTCTAATCACAACCCTAACCCTAACCCCAATCACAATCCTAACCCTAACCCTAATTGCAACCCTAACCTATATTCACCATAGGGTGAATAACTCCGCGCTGCTTGCTCGAAACGTACTGAAATTCGGGGTGATCACGTGGCAGACTACCCTTTATGAATCATGAAAGGCCCAAGTCTCTAGGGCTTTCGGAAAAAAAGTTATTCGAAAATATCTTGTACTTTTTTGGGCAGATTTGGTGGTTTCACCATTTCCGAAGGTCGTAGAAGCTCATGGATGGTCCCAATGGATCGGGCAGAGCCATATTAGTGGAGATGGAACCAACTTCCAAGTCTCTATGACCTTCAGAAAAAAGGTTATTGAAGAATATCTTGAACTCCTATAGGTTTTCATCCCTAACCCTAACCCTAATCACAACCCAAAAATCAAACACAAATCACAACCCTAACCCTACCCCTTCCAAAGGTCGTAGAAGCTTGGGGGTGGTACCAATGGATCAGGCATACCCACATTAGTGGGGATGGAACCAACTTCCATGTCTCTATGACCTACAGAAAAAAAGTTATTGAAGAATATCCTGATCTCCAATGGGTATTCATTCCTAACCCTAACCCTAAGCACAGCCCTAACCCTAACCCTAATCACAACCCTAACCCTAACCCTAATTGCAACCCTAACCCATATTCACCAGAGGGTGAATAACTCTGCGCTGCTTGCTCAAAACGTGCTGAAATTCGGGGTGATCACGTGGCAGACTACCTTTTATGAAACATGAAAGGCCCAAGTCTCTAGGCCTTTCGGAAAAAAAGTTATTCAAAAATATCTTGTAGTCTTTGGGGCAGATTTGGTGGTTTCACCATTTCCGAAGGTCGTAGATGTTCGGGGATGGTCCCAATGGATCGGGCATAGCCACATTAGTGGAGATGGAACCAACTTCCAAGTCTCTATGACCTTCAGAAAAAAAGTTATTGAAGAATATCTTGAACTCCTATAGGTTTTCATCCCTAACCCTAACCCTAATCACAACCAAAAAATCAAACACTAATCACAACCCTAACCCTACCCCTTCCAAAGGTCGTAGAAGCTCGGGGGTGGTACCAATGGATCGGGCATAGCCACATTAGTGGAGATGGAACCAACTTCCAAGTCTCTATGACCTACAGAAAAAAAGTTATTGAAGAATATCTTGATCTCCAATGGGTGTTCATCCCTAACCCTAACCCTAACCACAACCCTAACCCTAACCCTAATCATAACGCTAACCCTAACCCTAATTGCAACCCTAACCCATATTAGGGATTAATTGGAATAACTCTGCGCTGCTTGCTCGAAACGTGCTGAAATTCGGTGTGGTTGCGTGGCAGGCCACCCTTTATAAATCATGAAATGCACAAGTCTCTAGGACTTTCAGAAAAAACGTTATTCAAAAATATCTTGTACTTCTTTTTTATAGATTTGGTGGTTTCACCATTTCCGAAGGTCGTAGATGTTCAGGGATGGTCCCAATGGATCGGGCATAGCCACATTAGTGTAGATGGAACCAACTTCCAAGTCTCTATGACCTTCAGAAAAAAAGTTATTAAAGAATATCTTGAACTCCTATAGGTTTTCATCCCTAACCCTAACCCTAATCACAAGCAAAAAATCAAACACTAATCACAACCCTAACCCTAGCCCTTCCAAAGGTCGTAGAAGCTCGGGGGTGGTACCAATGGATCGGGCATAGCCACATTAGTGGAGATGGAACCAACTTCCAAGTCTCTATGACCTACAGAAAAAAAGTTATTGAAGAATATCTTGATCTCCAATGGGTGTTCATCCCTAACCCTAACCCTAATAGCAACCCTAACCCTAACCCTAATAGCAACCCTAACCCTAACCCTAATCACAACCCTAACCCTAACCCTAATTGCAACCCTAACCCATATTAGGGATTAATTGGAATAACTCTGCGCTGCTTGCTCGAAACGTGCTGAAATTCGGTGTGGTTGCGTGGCAGGCCACCCTTTATAAATCATGAAATGCACAAGTCTCTAGGACTTTCAGAAAAAAAGTTATTCAAAAATATCTTGTACTTTTTTTTATAGATTTGGTGGTTTCACCATTTCCGAAGGTCGTAGAAGCTCGGGGGTGGTACCAATGGATCGGGCATAGCCACATTAGTGGAGATGGAACCAACTTCCAAGTCTGTATGACCTACAGAAAAAAAGTTATTGAAGAATATCTTGATCTCCAATGGGTGTTCATCCCTAACCCTAACCCTAACCACAACCCTAACCCTAATCATAACGCTAACCCTAACCCTAATTGCAACCCTAACCCATATTAGGGATTAATTGGAATAACTCTGCGCTGCTTGCTCGAAACGTGCTGAAATTCGGTGTGGTTGCGTGGCAGGCCACCCTTTATAAATCATGAAATGCACAAGTCTCTAGGACTTTCAGAAAAAACGTTATTCAAAAATATCTTGTACTTCTTTTTTATAGATTTGGTGGTTTCACCATTTCCGAAGGTCGTAGATGTTCGGGGATGGTCCCAATGGATCGGGCATAGCCACATTAGTGGAGATGGAACCAACTTCCAAGTCTCTATGACCTTCAGAAAAAAAGTTATTGAAGAATATCTTGAACTCCTATAGGTTTTCATCCCTAACCCTAACCCTAATCACAAGCAAAAAATCAAACACTAATCACAACCCTAACCCTAGCCCTTCCAAAGGTCGTAGAAGCTCGGGGGTGGTACCAATGGATCGGGCATAGCCACATTAGTGGAGATGGAACCAACTTCCAAGTCTCTATGACCTACAGAAAAAAAGTTATTGAAGAATATCTTGATCTCCAATGGGTGTTCATCCCTAACCCTAACCCTAACCACAACCCTAACCCTAACCCTAATCATAACGCTAACCCTAACCCTAATTGCAACCCTAACCCATATTAGGGATTAATTGGAATAACTCTGCGCTGCTTGCTCGAAACGTGCTGAAATTCAGTGTGGTTGCGTGGCAGGCCACCCTTTATAAATCATGAAATGCACAAGTCTCTAGGACTTTCAGAAAAAACGTTATTCAAAAATATCTTGTACTTCTTTTTTATAGATTTGGTGGTTTCACCATTTCCGAAGGTCGTAGATGTTCGGGGATGGTCCCAATGGATCGGGCATAGCCACATTAGTGGAGATGGAACCAACTTCCAAGTCTCTATGACCTTCAGAAAAAAAGTTATTGAAGAATATCTTGAACTCCTATAGGTTTTCATCCCTAACCCTAACCCTAATCACAAGCAAAAAATCAAACACTAATCACAACCCTAACCCTACCCCTTCCAAAGGTCGTAGAAGCTCGGGGGTGGTACCAATGGATCGGGCATAGCCACATTAGTGGAGATGGAACCAACTTCCAAGTCTCTATGACCTACAGAAAAAAAGTTATTGAAGAATATCTTGATCTCCAATGGGTGTTCATCCCTAACCCTAACCCTAATAGCAACCCTAACCCTAACCCTAATCACAACCCTAACCCTAACCCTAATTGCAACCCTAACCCATATTAGGGATTAATTGGAATAACTCTGCGCTGCTTGCTCGAAACGTGCTGAAATTCGGTGTGGTTGCGTGGCAGGCCACCCTTTATAAATCATGAAGTGCACACGTCTCTAGGACTTTCAGAAAAAAAGTTATTCAAAAATATCTTGTACTTTTTTTATAGATTTGGTGGTTTCACCATTTCCGAAGGTCGTAGAACTTCGGGGATGGTCCCAATGGATCGGGCATAGCCACATTAGTGGAGATGGAACCAACTTCCAAGTCTCTATGACCTTCAGAAAAAAAGTTATTGAAGAATATCTTGAACTCCTATAGGTTTTCATCCCTAACCCTAACCCTAATCACAAGCAAAAAATCAAACACTAATCACAACCCTAACCCTACCCCTTCCAAAGGTCGTAGAAGCTCGGGGGTGGTACCAATGGATCGGGCATAGCCACATTAGTGGAGATGGAACCAACTTCCAAGTCTCTATGACCTACAGAAAAAAAGTTATTGAAGAATATCTTGATCTCCAATGGGTGTTCATCCCTAACCCTAACCCTAACCACAACCCTAACCCTAACCCTAACCCTAATTGCAACCCTAACCCATATTAGGGATTAATTGGAATAACTCTGCGCTGCTTGCTCGAAACGTGCTGAAATTCAGTGTGGTTGCGTGGCAGGCCACCCTTTATAAATCATGAAATGCACAAGTCTCTAGGACTTTCAGAAAAAACGTTATTCAAAAATATCTTGTACTTCTTTTTTATAGATTTGGTGGTTTCACCATTTCCGAAGGTCGTAGATGTTCGGGGATGGTCCCAATGGATCGGGCATAGCCACATTAGTGGAGATGGAACCAACTTTCAAGTCTCTATGACCTTCAGAAAAAAAGTTATTGAAGAATATCTTGAACTCCTATAGGTTTTCATCCCTAACCCTAACCCTAATCACAAGCAAAAAATCAAACACTAATCACAACCCTAACCCTAGCCCTTCCAAAGGTCGTAGAAGCTCGGGGGTGGTACCAATGGATCGGGCATAGCCACATTAGTGGAGATGGAACCAACTTCCAAGTCTCTATGACCTACAGAAAAAAAGTTATTGAAGAATATCTTGATCTCCAATGGGTGTTCATCCCTAACCCTAACCCTAATAGCAACCCTAACCCTAACCCTAATAGCAACCCTAACCCTAACCCTAATCACAACCCTAACCCTAACCCTAATTGCAACCCTAACCCATATTAGGGATTAATTGGAATAACTCTGCGCTGCTTGCTCGAAACGTGCTGAAATTCGGTGTGGTTGCGTGGCAGGCCACCCTTTATAAATCATGAAATGCACAAGTCTCTAGGACTTTCAGAAAAAAAGTTATTCAAAAATATCTTGTACTTTTTTTTATAGATTTGGTGGTTTCACCATTTCCGAAGGTCGTAGAACTTCGGGGATGGTCCCAATGGATCGGGCATAGCCACATTAGTGGAGATGGAACCAACTTCCAAGTCTCTATGACCTTCAGAAAAAAAGTTATTGAAGAATATCTTGAACTCCTATAGGTTTTCATCCCTAACCCTAACCCTAATCACAAGCAAAAAATCAAACACTAATCACAACCCTAACCCTAGCCCTTCCAAAGGTCGTAGAAGCTCGGGGGTGGTACCAATGGATCGGGCATAGCCACATTAGTGGAGATGGAACCAACTTCCAAGTCTCTATGACCTACAGAAAAAAAGTTATTGAAGAATATCTTGATCTCCAATGGGTGTTCATCCCTAACCCTAACCCTAACCACAACCCTAACCCTAACCCTAATCATAACGCTAACCCTAACCCTAATTGCAACCCTAACCCATATTAGGGATTAATTGGAATAACTCTGCGCTGCTTGCTCGAAACGTGCTGAAATTCAGTGTGGTTGCGTGGCAGGCCACCCTTTATAAATCATGAAATGCACAAGTCTCTAGGACTTTCAGAAAAAACGTTATTCAAAAATATCTTGTACTTCTTTTTTATAGATTTGGTGGTTTCACCATTTCCGAAGGTCGTAGATGTTCGGGGATGGTCCCAATGGATCGGGCATAGCCACATTAGTGGAGATGGAACCAACTTCCAAGTCTCTATGACCTTCAGAAAAAAAGTTATTGAAGAATATCTTGAACTCCTATAGGTTTTCATCCCTAACCCTAACCCTAATCACAAGCAAAAAATCAAACACTAATCACAACCCTAACCCTACCCCTTCCAAAGGTCGTAGAAGCTCGGGGGTGGTACCAATGGATCGGGCATAGCCACATTAGTGGAGATGGAACCAACTTCCAAGTCTCTATGACCTACAGAAAAAAAGTTATTGAAGAATATCTTGATCTCCAATGGGTGTTCATCCCTAACCCTAACCCTAATAGCAACCCTAACCCTAACCCTAATCACAACCCTAACCCTAACCCTAATTGCAACCCTAACCCATATTAGGGATTAATTGGAATAACTCTGCGCTGCTTGCTCGAAACGTGCTGAAATTCGGTGTGGTTGCGTGGCAGGCCACCCTTTATAAATCATGAAGTGCACACGTCTCTAGGACTTTCAGAAAAAAAGTTATTCAAAAATATCTTGTACTTTTTTTATAGATTTGGTGGTTTCACCATTTCCGAAGGTCGTAGAACTTCGGGGATGGTCCCAATGGATCGGGCATAGCCACATTAGTGGAGATGGAACCAACTTCCAAGTCTCTATGACCTTCAGAAAAAAAGTTATTGAAGAATATCTTGAACTCCTATAGGTTTTCATCCCTAACCCTAACCCTAATCACAAGCAAAAAATCAAACACTAATCACAACCCTAACCCTACCCCTTCCAAAGGTCGTAGAAGCTCGGGGGTGGTACCAATGGATCGGGCATAGCCACATTAGTGGAGATGGAACCAACTTCCAAGTCTCTATGACCTACAGAAAAAAAGTTATTGAAGAATATCTTGATCTCCAATGGGTGTTCATCCCTAACCCTAACCCTAACCACAACCCTAACCCTAACCCTAACCCTAATTGCAACCCTAACCCATATTAGGGATTAATTGGAATAACTCTGCGCTGCTTGCTCGAAACGTGCTGAAATTCAGTGTGGTTGCGTGGCAGGCCACCCTTTATAAATCATGAAATGCACAAGTCTCTAGGACTTTCAGAAAAAACGTTATTCAAAAATATCTTGTACTTCTTTTTTATAGATTTGGTGGTTTCACCATTTCCGAAGGTCGTAGATGTTCGGGGATGGTCCCAATGGATCGGGCATAGCCACATTAGTGGAGATGGAACCAACTTTCAAGTCTCTATGACCTTCAGAAAAAAAGTTATTGAAGAATATCTTGAACTCCTATAGGTTTTCATCCCTAACCCTAACCCTAATCACAAGCAAAAAATCAAACACTAATCACAACCCTAACCCTACCCCTTCCAAAGGTCGTAGAAGCTCGGGGGTGGTACCAATGGATCGGGCATAGCCACATTAGTGGAGATGGAACCAACTTCCAAGTCTCTATGACCTACAGAAAAAAAGTTATTGAAGAATATCTTGATCTCCAATGGGTGTTCATCCCTAACCCTAACCCTAATTGCAACCCTAACCCATATTAGGGATTAATTGGAATAACTCCGCGCTGCTTACTCGAAATGTGCTGAAATTCGGTGTGGTTGCGTGGCAGGCCACCCTTTATAAATCTTGAAATGCACAAGTCTCTAGGAGTTTCAGAAAAAAAGTTATTCAAAAATATCTTGTACTTTTTTTTAAAGATTTGGTGGTTTCACCATTTCCGAAGGTTGTAGAACTTCGGGGATGGTCCCAATGGATCGGGCATAGCCACATTAGTGGAGATGGAACCAACTTCCAAGTCTCTATGACCTTCAGAAAAAAAGTTATTGAAGAATATCTTGAACTCCTATAGGTTTTCATCCCTAACCCTAACCCTAATAGCAACCCAAACCCTAACCCTAATCACAACCCTAACCCTAACCCTAATCATAACGCTAACCCTAACCCTAATCATAACGCTAACCCTAACCCTAATTGCAACCCTAACCCATATTAGGGATTAATTGGAATAACTCTGAGCTGCTTGCTCGAAACGTGCTGAAATTCAGTGTGGTTGCGTGGCAGGCCACCCTTTATAAATCATGAAATGCACAAGTCTCTAGGCCTTTCGGAAAAAAAGTTATTCGAAAATATCTTGTACTTTTTTGGGGAGATTTGGTGGTTTCACCATTTCCGAAGGTCGTAGAAGCTCGGGGATGGTCCCAATGGATCGGGCAGAGCCATATTAGTTGAGATGGAACCAACTTCCAAGTCTCTATGACATTCAGAAAAAAAGTTATTGAAGAATATCTTGAACTCCTATAGGTTTTCATCCCTAACCCTAACCCTAATCACAACCCAAAAATCAAACACAAATCACAACCCTAACCCTACCCCTTCCAAAGGTCGTAGAAGCTCGGGGGTGGTACCAATGGATCGGGCATACCCACATTAGTGGGGATGGAACCAACTTCCATCTCTCTATGACCTACAGAAAAAAAGTTATTGAAGAATATCCTGATCTCCAATGGGTATTCATTCCTAACCCTAACCCTAAGCACAGCCCTAACCCTAACCCTAATCACAACCCTAACCCTAACCCTAATTGCAACCCTAACCCATATTCACCATAGGGTGAATAACTCCGCGCTGCTTGCTCGAAACGTGCTGAAATTTGGTGTGGTCACGTGGCAGGCTACCCTTTATGAATCATGAAAGGCCCAAGTCTCTAGACCTTTCGGAAAAAAAGTTATTCGAAAATATCTTGTACTTTTTTGGGGAGATTTGGTGGTTTCACCATTTCCGAAGGTCGTAGAAGCTCGGGGATGGTCCCAATGGATCGGGCAGAGCCATATTAGTGGAGATGGAACCAACTTCCAAGTCTCTATGACATTCAGAAAAAAAGTTATTGAAGAATATCTTGAACTCCTATAGGTTTTCATCCCTAACCCTAACCCTAATCACAACCCAAAAATCAAACACAAATCACAACCCTAACCCTACCCCTTCCAAAGGTTGTAGAAGCTCGGGGGTGGTACCAATGGATCGGGCATACTCACATTAGTGGGGATGGAACCAACTTCCAAGTCTCTATGACCTACAGAAAAAAAGTTATTGAAGAATATCCTGATCTCCAATGGGTATTCATTCCTAACCCTAACCCTAACCCTAAGCACAGCCCTAACCCTAACCCTAATCACAACCCTAACCCTAACCCTAATTGCAACCCTAACCCATATTCACCATAGGGTGAATAACTCCGCGCTGCTTGCTTGAAACGTGCTGAAATTTGGTGTGGTCACGTGGCAGGCTACCCTTTATGAATCATGAAAGGCCCAAGTCTCTAGACCTTTCGGAAAAAAAGTTATTCGAAAATATCTTGTACTTTTTTGGGGAGATTTGGTGGTTTCACCATTTCCGAAGGTCGTAGAAGCTTGGGGATGGTCCCAATGGATCGGGCAGAGCCATATTAGTGGAGATGGAACCAACTTCCAAGTCTCTATGACATTCAGAAAAAAAGTTATTGAAGAATATCTTGAACTCCTATAGGTTTTCATCCCTAACCCTAACCCTAATCACAACCCAAAAATCAAACACAAATCACAACCCTAACCCTACCCCTTCCAAAGGTTGTAGAAGCTCGGGGGTGGTACCAATGGATCGGGCATACTCACATTAGTGGGGATGGAACCAACTTCCAAGTCTCTATGACCTACAGAAAAAAAGTTATTGAAGAATATCCTGATCTCCAATGGGTATTCATTCCTAACCCTAACCCTAAGCACAGCCCTAACCCTAACCCTAATCACAACCCTAACCCTAACCCTAATTGCAACCCTAACCCATATTCACCATAGGGTGAATAACTCCGCGCTGCTTGCTCGAAACGTGCTGAAATTTGGTGTGGTCACGTGGCAGGCTACCCTTTATGAATCATGAAAGGCCCAAGTCTCTAGACCTTTCGGAAAAAAAGTTATTCGAAAATATCTTGTACTTTTTTGGGGAGATTTGGTGGTTTCACCATTTCCGAAGGTCGTAGAAGCTCGGGGATGGTCCCAATGGATCGGGCAGAGCCATATTAGTTGAGATGGAACCAACTTCCAAGTCTCTATGACATTCAGAAAAAAAGTTATTGAAGAATATCTTGAACTCCTATAGGTTTTCATCCCTAACCCTAACCCTAATCACAACCCAAAAATCAAACACAAATCACAACCCTAACCCTACCCCTTCCAAAGGTCGTAGAAGCTCGGGGGTGGTACCAATGGATCGGGCATACCCACATTAGTGGGGATGGAACCAACTTCCATCTCTCTATGACCTACAGAAAAAAAGTTATTGAAGAATATCCTGATCTCCAATGGGTATTCATTCCTAACCCTAACCCTAAGCACAGCCCTAACCCTAACCCTAATCACAACCCTAACCCTAACCCTAATTGCAACCCTAACCCATATTCACCATAGGGTGAATAACTCCGCGCTGCTTGCTCGAAACGTGCTGAAATTTGGTGTGGTCACGTGGCAGGCTACCCTTTATGAATCATGAAAGGCCCAAGTCTCTAGACCTTTCGGAAAAAAAGTTATTCGAAAATATCTTGTACTTTTTTGGGGAGATTTGGTGGTTTCACCATTTCCGAAGGTCGTAGAAGCTCGGGGATGGTCCCAATGGATCGGGCAGAGCCATATTAGTGGAGATGGAACCAACTTCCAAGTCTCTATGACATTCAGAAAAAAAGTTATTGAAGAATATCTTGAACTCCTATAGGTTTTCATCCCTAACCCTAACCCTAATCACAACCCAAAAATCAAACACAAATCACAACCCTAACCCTACCCCTTCCAAAGGTTGTAGAAGCTCGGGGGTGGTACCAATGGATCGGGCATACTCACATTAGTGGGGATGGAACCAACTTCCAAGTCTCTATGACCTACAGAAAAAAAGTTATTGAAGAATATCCTGATCTCCAATGGGTATTCATTCCTAACCCTAACCCTAAGCACAGCCCTAACCCTAACCCTAATCACAACCCTAACCCTAACCCTAATTGCAACCCTAACCCATATTCACCATAGGGTGAATAACTCCGCGCTGCTTGCTCGAAACGTGCTGAAATTTGGTGTGGTCACGTGGCAGGCTACCCTTTATGAATCATGAAAGGCCCAAGTCTCTAGACCTTTCAGAAAAAAAGTTATTCGAAAATATCTTGTACTTTTTTGGGGAGATTTGGTGGTTTCACCATTTCCGAAGGTCGTAGAAGCTCGGGGATGGTCCCAATGGATCGGGCAGAGCCATATTAGTGGAGATGGAACCAACTTCCAAGTCTCTATGACCTACAGAAAAAAAGTTATTGAAGAATATCTTGAACTCCTATAGGTTTTCATCCCTAACCCTAACCCTAATCACAACCCAAAAATCAAACACAAATCACAACCCTAACCCTACCCCTTCCAAAGGTTGTAGAAGCTCGGGGGTGGTACCAATGGATCGGGCATACTCACATTAGTGGGGATGGAACCAACTTCCAAGTCTCTATGACCTACAGAAAAAAAGTTATTGAAGAATATCCTGATCTCCAATGGGTATTCATTCCTAACCCTAACCCTAAGCACAGCCCTAACCCTAACCCTAATCACAACCCTAACCCTAACCCTAATTGCAACCCTAACCCATATTCACCATAGGGTGAATAACTCCGCGCTGCTTGCTCGAAACGTGCTGAAATTTGGTGTGGTCACGTGGCAGGCTACCCTTTATGAATCATGAAAGGCCCAAGTCTCTAGACCTTTCGGAAAAAAAGTTATTCGAAAATATCTTGTACTTTTTTGGGGAGATTTGGTGGTTTCACCATTTCCGAAGGTCGTAGAAGCTCGGGGATGGTCCCAATGGATCGGGCAGAGCCATATTAGTGGAGATGGAACCAACTTCCAAGTCTCTATGACATTCAGAAAAAAAGTTATTGAAGAATATCTTGAACTCCTATAGGTTTTCATCCCTAACCCTAACCCTAATCACAACCCAAAAATCAAACACAAATCACAACCCTAACCCTACCCCTTCCAAAGGTCGTAGAAGCTCGGGGGTGGTACCAATGGATCGGGCATACCCACATTAGTGGGGATGGAACCAACTTCCATCTCTCTATGACCTACAGAAAAAAAGTTATTGAAGAATATCCTGATCTCCAATGGGTATTCATTCCTAACCCTAACCCTAACCCTAACCCTAAGCACAGCCCTAACCCTAACCCTAATCACAACCCTAACCCTAACCCTAATTGCAACCCTAACCCATATTCACCATAGGGTGAATAACTCCGTGCTGCTTGCTCGAAACGTGCTGAAATTTGGTGTGGTCACGTGGCAGCCTACCCTTTATGAATCATGAAAGGCCCAAGTCTCTAGGCCTTTCGGAAAAAAAGTTATTCGAAAATATCTTGTACTCTTTTGGGGAGATTTGGTGGTTTCACCATTTCCGAAGGTCGTAGAAGCTCGGGGATGGTCCCAATGGATCGGGCAGAGCCATATTAGTGGAGATGGAACCAACTTCCAAGTCTCTATGACATTCAGAAAAAAAGTTATTGAAGAATATCTTGAACTCCTATAGGTTTTCATCCCTAACCCTAACCCTAATCACAACCCAAAAATCAAACACAAATCACAACCCTAACCCTACCCCTTCCAAAGGTCGTAGAAGCTTGGGGGTGGTACCAATGGATCGGGCATACTCACATTAGTGGGGATGGAACCAACTTCCAAGTCTCTATGACCTACAGAAAAAAAGTTATTGAAGAATATCCTGATCTCCAATGGGTATTCATTCCTAACCCTAACCCTAAGCACAGCCCTAACCCTAACCCTAATCACAACCCTAACCCTAACCCTAAGCACAGCCCTAACCCTAACCCTAATCACAACCCTAACCCTAACCCTAATTGCAACCCTAACCCATATTCACCATAGGGTGAATAACTCCGCGCTGCTTGCTCGAAACGTGCTGAAATTTGGTGTGGTCACGTGGCAGGCTACCCTTTATGAATCATGAAAGGCCCAAGTCTCTAGACCTTTCGGAAAAAAAGTTATTCGAAAATATCTTGTACTTTTTTGGGGAGATTTGGTGGTTTCACCATTTCCGAAGGTCGTAGAAGCTCGGGGATGGTCCCAATGGATCGGGCAGAGCCATATTAGTTTAGATGGAACCAACTTCCAAGTCTCTATGACATTCAGAAAAAAAGTTATTGAAGAATATCTTGAACTCCTATAGGTTTTCATCCCTAACCCTAACCCTAATCACAACCCAAAAATCAAACACAAATCACAACCCTAACCCTACCCCTTCCAAAGGTCGTAGAAGCTCGGGGGTGGTACCAATGGATCGGGCATACCCACATTAGTGGGGATGGAACCAACTTCCATCTCTCTATGACCTACAGAAAAAAAGTTATTGAAGAATATCCTGATCTCCAATGGGTATTCATTCCTAACCCTAACCCTAAGCACAGCCCTAACCCTAACCCTAATCACAACCCTAACCCTAACCCTAATTGCAACCCTAACCCATATTCACCATAGGGTGAATAACTCCGCGCTGCTTGCTCGAAACGTGCTGAAATTTGGTGTGGTCACGTGGCAGGCTACCCTTTATGAATCATGAAAGGCCCAAGTCTCTAGACCTTTCGGAAAAAAAGTTATTCGAAAATATCTTGTACTTTTTTGGGGAGATTTGGTGGTTTCACCATTTCCGAAGGTCGTAGAAGCTCGGGGATGGTCCCAATGGATCGGGCAGAGCCATATTAGTGGAGATGGAACCAACTTCCAAGTCTCTATGACATTCAGAAAAAAAGTTATTGAAGAATATCTTGAACTCCTATAGGTTTTCATCCCTAACCCTAACCCTAATCACAACCCAAAAATCAAACACAAATCACAACCCTAACCCTACCCCTTCCAAAGGTTGTAGAAGCTCGGGGGTGGTACCAATGGATCGGGCATACTCACATTAGTGGGGATGGAACCAACTTCCAAGTCTCTATGACCTACAGAAAAAAAGTTATTGAAGAATATCCTGATCTCCAATGGGTATTCATTCCTAACCCTAACCCTAAGCACAGCCCTAACCCTAACCCTAATCACAACCCTAACCCTAACCCTAATCACAACCCTAACCCTAACCCTAATTGCAACCCTAACCCATATTCACCATAGGGTGAATAACTCCGCGCTGCTTGCTCGAAACGTGCTGAAATTTGGTGTGGTCACGTGGCAGGCTACCCTTTATGAATCATGAAAGGCCCAAGTCTCTAGACCTTTCGGAAAAAAAGTTATTCGAAAATATCTTGTACTTTTTTGGGGAGATTTGGTGGTTTCACCATTTCCGAAGGTCGTAGAAGCTCGGGGATGGTCCCAATGGATCGGGCAGAGCCATATTAGTGGAGATGGAACCAACTTCCAAGTCTCTATGACATTCAGAAAAAAAGTTATTGAAGAATATCTTGAACTCCTATAGGTTTTCATCCCTCACCCTAACCCTAATCACAACCCAAAAATCAAACACAAATCACAACCCTAACCCTACCCCTTCCAAAGGTTGTAGAAGCTCGGGGGTGGTACCAATGGATCGGGCATACTCACATTAGTGGGGATGGAACCAACTTCCAAGTCTCTATGACCTACAGAAAAAAAGTTATTGAAGAATATCCTGATCTCCAATGGGTATTCATTCCTAACCCTAACCCTAAGCACAGCCCTAACCCTAACCCTAATCACAACCCTAACCCTAACCCTAATCACAACCCTAACCCTAACCCTAATTGCAACCCTAACCCATATTCACCATAGGGTGAATAACTCCGCGCTGCTTGCTCGAAACGTGCTGAAATTTGGTGTGGTCACGTGGCAGGCTACCCTTTATGAATCATGAAAGGCCCAAGTCTCTAGACCTTTCGGAAAAAAAGTTATTCGAAAATATCTTGTACTTTTTTGGGGAGATTTGGTGGTTTCACCATTTCCGAAGGTCGTAGAAGCTCAGGGATGGTCCCAATGGATCGGGCAGAGCCATATTAGTGGAGATGGAACCAACTTCCAAGTCTCTATGACATTCAGAAAAAAAGTTATTGAAGAATATCTTGAACTCCTATAGGTTTTCATCCCTAACCCTAACCCTAATCACAACCCAAAAATCAAACACAAATCACAACCCTAACCCTACCCCTTCCAAAGGTTGTAGAAGCTCGGGGGTGGTACCAATGGATCGGGCATACTCACATTAGTGGGGATGGAACCAACTTCCAAGTCTCTATGACCTACAGAAAAAAAGTTATTGAAGAATATCCTGATCTCCAATGGGTATTCATTCCTAACCCTAACCCTAAGCACAGCCCTAACCCTAACCCTAATCACAACCCTAACCCTAACCCTAATTGCAACCCTAACCCATATTCACCATAGGGTGAATAACTCCGCGCTGCTTGCTCGAAACGTGCTGAAATTTGGTGTGGTCACGTGGCAGGCTACCCTTTATGAATCATGAAAGGCCCAAGTCTCTAGACCTTTCAGAAAAAAAGTTATTCGAAAATATCTTGTACTTTTTTGGGGAGATTTGGTGGTTTCACCATTTCCGAAGGTCGTAGAAGCTCGGGGATGGTCCCAATGGATCGGGCAGAGCCATATTAGTGGAGATGGAACCAACTTCCAAGTCTCTATGACCTACAGAAAAAAAGTTATTGAAGAATATCTTGAACTCCTATAGGTTTTCATCCCTAACCCTAACCCTAATCACAACCCAAAAATCAAACACAAATCACAACCCTAACCCTACCCCTTCCAAAGGTTGTAGAAGCTCGGGGGTGGTACCAATGGATCGGGCATACTCACATTAGTGGGGATGGAACCAACTTCCAAGTCTCTATGACCTACAGAAAAAAAGTTATTGAAGAATATCCTGATCTCCAATGGGTATTCATTCCTAACCCTAACCCTAAGCACAGCCCTAACCCTAACCCTAATCACAACCCTAACCCTAACCCTAATTGCAACCCTAACCCATATTCACCATAGGGTGAATAACTCCGCGCTGCTTGCTCGAAACGTGCTGAAATTTGGTGTGGTCACGTGGCAGGCTACCCTTTATGAATCATGAAAGGCCCAAGTCTCTAGACCTTTCGGAAAAAAAGTTATTCGAAAATATCTTGTACTTTTTTGGGGAGATTTGGTGGTTTCACCATTTCCGAAGGTCGTAGAAGCTCGGGGATGGTCCCAATGGATCGGGCAGAGCCATATTAGTGGAGATGGAACCAACTTCCAAGTCTCTATGACATTCAGAAAAAAAGTTATTGAAGAATATCTTGAACTCCTATAGGTTTTCATCCCTAACCCTAACCCTAATCACAACCCAAAAATCAAACACAAATCACAACCCTAACCCTACCCCTTCCAAAGGTCGTAGAAGCTTGGGGGTGGTACCAATGGATCGGGCATACTCACATTAGTGGGGATGGAACCAACTTCCAAGTCTCTATGACCTACAGAAAAAAAGTTATTGAAGAATATCCTGATCTCCAATGGGTATTCATTCCTAACCCTAACCCTAACCCTAACCCTAAGCACAGCCCTAACCCTAACCCTAATCACAACCCTAACCCTAACCCTAATTGCAACCCTAACCCATATTCACCATAGGGTGAATAACTCCGCGCTGCTTGCTCGAAACGTGCTGAAATTTGGTGTGGTCACGTGGCAGGCTACCCTTTATGAATCATGAAAGGCCCAAGTCTCTAGACCTTTCGGAAAAAAAGTTATTCGAAAATATCTTGTACTTTTTTGGGGAGATTTGGTGGTTTCACCATTTCCGAAGGTCGTAGAAGCTCGGGGATGGTCCCAATGGATCGGGCAGAGCCATATTAGTGGAGATGGAACCAACTTCCAAGTCTCTATGACATTCAGAAAAAAAGTTATTGAAGAATATCTTGAACTCCTATAGGTTTTCATCCCTAACCCTAACCCTAATCACAACCCAAAAATCAAACACAAATCACAACCCTAACCCTACCCCTTCCAAAGGTCGTAGAAGCTCGGGGGTGGTACCAATGGATCGGGCAGAGCCATATTAGTGGAGATGGAACCAACTTCCAAGTCTCTATGACCTACAGAAAAAAAGTTATTGAAGAATATCTTGAACTCCTATAGGTTTTCATCCCTAACCCTAACCCTAATCACAACCCAAAAATCAAACACAAATCACAACCCTAACCCTACCCCTTCCAAAGGTTGTAGAAGCTCGGGGGTGGTACCAATGGATCGGGCATACTCACATTAGTGGGGATGGAACCAACTTCCAAGTCTCTATGACCTACAGAAAAAAAGTTATTGAAGAATATCCTGATCTCCAATGGGTATTCATTCCTAACCCTAACCCTAAGCACAGCCCTAACCCTAACCCTAATCACAACCCTAACCCTAACCCTAATTGCAACCCTAACCCATATTCACCATAGGGTGAATAACTCCGCGCTGCTTGCTCGAAACGTGCTGAAATTTGGTGTGGTCACGTGGCAGGCTACCCTTTATGAATCATGAAAGGCCCAAGTCTCTAGACCTTTCGGAAAAAAAGTTATTCGAAAATATCTTGTACTTTTTTGGGGAGATTTGGTGGTTTCACCATTTCCGAAGGTCGTAGAAGCTCGGGGATGGTCCCAATGGATCGGGCAGAGCCATATTAGTGGAGATGGAACCAACTTCCAAGTCTCTATGACATTCAGAAAAAAAGTTATTGAAGAATATCTTGAACTCCTATAGGTTTTCATCCCTAACCCTAACCCTAATCACAACCCAAAAATCAAACACAAATCACAACCCTAACCCTACCCCTTCCAAAGGTCGTAGAAGCTTGGGGGTGGTACCAATGGATCGGGCATACTCACATTAGTGGGGATGGAACCAACTTCCAAGTCTCTATGACCTACAGAAAAAAAGTTATTGAAGAATATCCTGATCTCCAATGGGTATTCATTCCTAACCCTAACCCTAACCCTAACCCTAAGCACAGCCCTAACCCTAACCCTAATCACAACCCTAACCCTAACCCTAATTGCAACCCTAACCCATATTCACCATAGGGTGAATAACTCCGCGCTGCTTGCTCGAAACGTGCTGAAATTTGGTGTGGTCACGTGGCAGGCTACCCTTTATGAATCATGAAAGGCCCAAGTCTCTAGACCTTTCGGAAAAAAAGTTATTCGAAAATATCTTGTACTTTTTTGGGGAGATTTGGTGGTTTCACCATTTCCGAAGGTCGTAGAAGCTCGGGGATGGTCCCAATGGATCGGGCAGAGCCATATTAGTGGAGATGGAACCAACTTCCAAGTCTCTATGACATTCAGAAAAAAAGTTATTGAAGAATATCTTGAACTCCTATAGGTTTTCATCCCTAACCCTAACCCTAATCACAACCCAAAAATCAAACACAAATCACAACCCTAACCCTACCCCTTCCAAAGGTCGTAGAAGCTTGGGGGTGGTACCAATGGATCGGGCATACTCACATTAGTGGGGATGGAACCAACTTCCAAGTCTCTATGACCTACAGAAAAAAAGTTATTGAAGAATATCCTGATCTCCAATGGGTATTCATTCCTAACCCTAACCCTAAGCACAGCCCTAACCCTAACCCTAATCACAACCCTAACCCTAACCCTAAGCACAGCCCTAACCCTAACCCTAATCACAACCCTAACCCTAACCCTAATTGCAACCCTAACCCATATTCACCATAGGGTGAATAACTCCGCGCTGCTTGCTCGAAACGTGCTGAAATTTGGTGTGGTCACGTGGCAGGCTACCCTTTATGAATCATGAAAGGCCCAAGTCTCTAGACCTTTCGGAAAAAAAGTTATTCGAAAATATCTTGTACTTTTTTGGGGAGATTTGGTGGTTTCACCATTTCCGAAGGTCGTAGAAGCTCGGGGATGGTCCCAATGGATCGGGCAGAGCCATATTAGTGGAGATGGAACCAACTTCCAAGTCTCTATGACATTCAGAAAAAAAGTTATTGAAGAATATCTTGAACTCCTATAGGTTTTCATCCCTAACCCTAACCCTAATCACAAACCAAAAATCAAACACAAATCACAACCCTAACCCTACCCCTTCCAAAGGTCGTAGAAGCTCGGGGGTGGTACCAATGGATCGGGCATACCCACATTAGTGGGGATGGAACCAACTTCCATCTCTCTATGACCTACAGAAAAAAAGTTATTGAAGAATATCCTGATCTCCAATGGGTATTCATTCCTAACCCTAACCCTAAGCACAGCCCTAACCCTAACCCTAATCACAACCCTAACCCTAACCCTAATCACAACCCTAACCCTAACCCTAATTGCAACCCTAACCCATATTCACCATAGGGTGAATAACTCCGCGCTGCTTGCTTGAAACGTGCTGAAATTTGGTGTGGTCACGTGGCAGGCTACCCTTTATGAATCATGAAAGGCCGAAGTCTCTAGACCTTTCGGAAAAAAAGTTATTCGAAAATATCTTGTACTTTTTTGGGGAGATTTGGTGGTTTCACCATTTCCGAAGGTCGTAGAAGCTCGGGGATGGTCCCAATGGATCGGGCAGAGCCATATTAGTGGAGATGGAACCAACTTCCAAGTCTCTATGACATTCAGAAAAAAAGTTATTGAAGAATATCTTGAACTCCTATAGGTTTTCATCCCTAACCCTAACCCTAATCACAACCCAAAAATCAAACACAAATCACAACCCTAACCCTACCCCTTCCAAAGGTTGTAGAAGCTCGGGGGTGGTACCAATGGATCGGGCATACTCACATTAGTGGGGATGGAACCAACTTCCAAGTCTCTATGACCTACAGAAAAAAAGTTATTGAAGAATATCCTGATCTCCAATGGGTATTCATTCCTAACCCTAACCCTAAGCACAGCCCTAACCCTAACCCTAATCACAACCCTAACCCTAACCCTAATTGCAACCCTAACCCATATTCACCATAGGGTGAATAACTCCGCGCTGCTTGCTCGAAACGTGCTGAAATTTGGTGTGGTCACGTGGCAGCCTACCCTTTATGAATCATGAAAGGCCCAAGTCTCTAGACCTTTCGGAAAAAAAGTTATTCGAAAATATCTTGTACTTTTTTGGGGAGATTTGGTGGTTTCACCATTTCCGAAGGTCGTAGAAGCTCGGGGATGGTCCCAATGGATCGGGCAGAGCCATATTAGTGGAGATGGAACCAACTTCCAAGTCTCTATGACATTCAGAAAAAAAGTTATTGAAGAATATCTTGAACTCCTATAGGTTTTCATCCCTAACCCTAACCCTAATCACAACCCAAAAATCAAACACAAATCACAACCCTAACCCTACCCCTTCCAAAGGTCGTAGAAGCTCGGGGGTGGTACCAATGGATCGGGCATACCCACATTAGTGGGGATGGAACCAACTTCCATCTCTCTATGACCTACAGAAAAAAAGTTATTGAAGAATATCCTGATCTCCAATGGGTATTCATTCCTAACCCTAACCCTAAGCACAGCCCTAACCCTAACCCTAATCACAACCCTAACCCTAACCCTAATTGCAACCCTAACCCATATTCACCATAGGGTGAATAACTCCGCGCTGCTTGCTCGAAACGTGCTGAAATTTTGTGTGGTCATGTGGCAGGCTACCCTTTATGAATCATGAAAGGCCCAAGTCTCTAGACCTTTCGGAAAAAAAGTTATTCGAAAATATCTTGTACTTTTTTGGGGAGATTTGGTGGTTTCACCATTTCCGAAGGTCGTAGAAGCTCGGGGATGGTCCCAATGGATCGGGCAGAGCCATATTAGTTGAGATGGAACCAACTTCCAAGTCTCTATGACATTCAGAAAAAAAGTTATTGAAGAATATCTTGAACTCCTATAGGTTTTCATCCCTAACCCTAACCCTAATCACAACCCAAAAATCAAACACAAATCACAACCCTAACCCTACCCCTTCCAAAGGTTGTAGAAGCTCGGGGGTGGTACCAATGGATCGGGCATACTCACATTAGTGGGGATGGAACCAACTTCCAAGTCTCTATGACCTACAGAAAAAAAGTTATTGAAGAATATCCTGATCTCCAATGGGTATTCATTCCTAACCCTAACCCTAAGCACAGCCCTAACCCTAACCCTAATCACAACCCTAACCCTAACCCTAATTGCAACCCTAACCCATATTCACCATAGGGTGAATAACTCCGCGCTGCTTGCTCGAAACGTGCTGAAATTTGGTGTGGTCACGTGGCAGGCTACCCTTTATGAATCATGAAAGGCCCAAGTCTCTAGACCTTTCGGAAAAAAAGTTATTCGAAAATATCTTGTACTTTTTTGGGGAGATTTGGTGGTTTCACCATTTCCGAAGGTCGTAGAAGCTCAGGGATGGTCCCAATGGATCGGGCAGAGCCATATTAGTGGAGATGGAACCAACTTCCAAGTCTCTATGACATTCAGAAAAAAAGTTATTGAAGAATATCTTGAACTCCTATAGGTTTTCATCCCTAACCCTAACCCTAATCACAACCCAAAAATCAAACACAAATCACAACCCTAACCCTACCCCTTCCAAAGGTCGTAGAAGCTCGGGGGTGGTACCAATGGATCGGGCATACCCACATTAGTGGGGATGGAACCAACTTCCAAGTCTCTATGACCTACAGAAAAAAAGTTATTGAAGAATATCCTGATCTCCAATGGGTATTCATTCCTAACCCTAACCCTAAGCACAGCCCTAACCCTAACCCTAATCACAACCCTAACCCTAACCCTAATTGCAACCCTAACCCATATTCACCATAGGGTGAATAACTCCGCGCTGCTTGCTCGAAACGTGCTGAAATTTGGTGTGGTCACGTGGCAGGCTACCCTTTATGAATCATGAAAGGCTCAAGTCTCTAGACCTTTCGGAAAAAAAGTTATTCGAAAATATCTTGTACTTTTTTGGGGAGATTTGGTGGTTTCACCATTTCCGAAGGTCGTAGAAGCTCGGGGATGGTCCCAATGGATCGGGCAGAGCCATATTAGTGGAGATGGAACCAACTTCCAAGTCTCTATGACATTCAGAAAAAAAGTTATTGAAGAATATCTTGAACTCCTATAGGTTTTCATCCCTAACCCTAACCCTAATCACAACCCAAAAATCAAACACAAATCACAACCCTAACCCTACCCCTTCCAAAGGTTGTAGAAGCTCGGGGGTGGTACCAATGGATCGGGCATACTCACATTAGTGGGGATGGAACCAACTTCCAAGTCTCTATGACCTACAGAAAAAAAGTTATTGAAGAATATCCTGATCTCCAATGGGTATTCATTCCTAACCCTAACCCTAAGCACAGCCCTAACCCTAACCCTAATCACAACCCTAACCCTAACCCTAATTGCAACCCTAACCCATATTCACCATAGGGTGAATAACTCCGCGCTGCTTGCTCGAAACGTGCTGAAATTTGGTGTGGTCACGTGGCAGGCTACCCTTTATGAATCATGAAAGGCCCAAGTCTCTAGACCTTTCGGAAAAAAAGTTATTCGAAAATATCTTGTACTTTTTTGGGGAGATTTGGTGGTTTCACCATTTCCGAAGGTCGTAGAAGCTCGGGGATGGTCCCAATGGATCGGGCAGAGCCATATTAGTTGAGATGGAACCAACTTCCAAGTCTCTATGACATTCAGAAAAAAAGTTATTGAAGAATATCTTGAACTCCTATAGGTTTTCATCCCTAACCCTAACCCTAATCACAACCCAAATCACAACCCAAAAATCAAACACAAATCACAACCCTAACCCTACCCCTTCCAAAGGTTGTAGAAGCTCGGGGGTGGTACCAATGGATCGGGCATACTCACATTAGTGGGGATGGAACCAACTTCCAAGTCTCTATGACCTACAGAAAAAAAGTTATTGAAGAATATCCTGATCTCCAATGGGTATTCATTCCTAACCCTAACCCTAAGCACAGCCCTAACCTTAACCCTAATCACAACCCTAACCCTAACCCTAATTGCAACCCTAACCCATATTCACCATAGGGTGAATAACTCCGCGCTGCTTGCTCGAAACATGCTGAAATTTGGTGTGGTCACGTGGCAGGCTACCCTTTATGAATCATGAAAGGCCCAAGTCTCTAGACCTTTCGGAAAAAAAGTTATTCGAAAATATCTTGTACTTTTTTGGGGAGATTTGGTGGTTTCACCATTTCCGAAGGTCGTAGAAGCTCAGGGATGGTCCCAATGGATCGGGCAGAGCCATATTAGTGGAGATGGAACCAACTTCCAAGTCTCTATGACATTCAGAAAAAAAGTTATTGAAGAATATCTTGAACTCCTATAGGTTTTCATCCCTAACCCTAACCCTAATCACAACCCAAAAATCAAACACAAATCACAACCCTAACCCTACCCCTTCCAAAGGTTGTAGAAGCTCGGGGGTGGTACCAATGGATCGGGCATACTCACATTAGTGGGGATGGAACCAACTTCCAAGTCTCTATGACCTACAGAAAAAAAGTTATTGAAGAATATCCTGATCTCCAATGGGTATTCATTCCTAACCCTAACCCTAAGCACAGCCCTAACCCTAACCCTAATCACAACCCTAACCCTAACCCTAATTGCAACCCTAACCCATATTCACCATAGGGTGAATAACTCCGCGCTGCTTGCTCGAAACGTGCTGAAATTTGGTGTGGTCACGTGGCAGGCTACCCTTTATGAATCATGAAAGGCCCAAGTCTCTAGACCTTTCGGAAAAAAAGTTATTCGAAAATATCTTGTACTTTTTTGGGGAGATTTGGTGGTTTCACCATTTCCGAAGGTCGTAGAAGCTCGGGGATGGTCCCAATGGATCGGGCAGAGCCATATTAGTGGAGATGGAACCAACTTCCAAGTCTCTATGACATTCAGAAAAAAAGTTATTGAAGAATATCTTGAACTCCTATAGGTTTTCATCCCTAACCCTAACCCTAATCACAACCCAAAAATCAAACACAAATCACAACCCTAACCCTACCCCTTCCAAAGGTCGTAGAAGCTCGGGGGTGGTACCAATGGATCGGGCATACCCACATTAGTGGGGATGGAACCAACTTCCATCTCTCTATGACCTACAGAAAAAAAGTTATTGAAGAATATCCTGATCTCCAATGGGTATTCATTCCTAACCCTAACCCTAACCCTAAACACAGCCCTAACCCTAACCCTAATCACAACCCTAACCCTAACCCTAATTGCAACCCTAACCCATATTCACCATAGGGTGAATAACTCCGTGCTGCTTGCTCGAAACGTGCTGAAATTTGGTGTGGTCGCGTGGCAGCCTACCCTTTATGAATCTTGAAAGGCCCAAGTCTCTAGGCCTTTCGGAAAAAAAGTTATTCGAAAATATCTTGTACTCTTTTGGGGAGATTTGGTGGTTTCACCATTTCCGAAGGTCGTAGAAGCTCGGGGATGGTCCCAATGGATCGGGCAGAGCCATATTAGTGGAGATGGAACCAACTTCCAAGTCTCTATGACATTCAGAAAAAAAGTTATTGAAGAATATCTTGAACTCCTATAGGTTTTCATCCCTAACCCTAACCCTAATCACAACCCAAAAATCAAACACAAATCACAACCCTAACCCTACCCCTTCCAAAGGTCGTAGAAGCTTGGGGGTGGTACCAATGGATCGGGCATACTCACATTAGTGGGGATGGAACCAACTTCCAAGTCTCTATGACCTACAGAAAAAAAGTTATTGAAGAATATCCTGATCTCCAATGGGTATTCATTCCTAACCCTAACCCTAAGCACAGCCCTAACCCTAACCCTAATCACAACCCTAACCCTAACCCTAATTGCAACCCTAACCCATATTCACCATAGGGTGAATAACTCCGCGCTGCTTGCTTGAAACGTGCTGAAATTTGGTGTGGTCACGTGGCAGGCTACCCTTTATGAATCATGAAAGGCCCAAGTCTCTAGACCTTTCGGAAAAAAAGTTATTCGAAAATATCTTGTACTTTTTTGGGGAGATTTGGTGGTTTCACCATTTCCGAAGGTCGTAGAAGCTCGGGGATGGTCCCAATGGATCGGGCAGAGCCATATTAGTGGAGATGGAACCAACTTCCAAGTCTCTATGACATTCAGAAAAAAAGTTATTGAAGAATATCTTGAACTCCTATAGGTTTTCATCCCTAACCCTAACCCTAATCACAACCCAAAAATCAAACACAAATCACAACCCTAACCCTACCCCTTCCAAAGGTCGTAGAAGCTCGGGGGTGGTACCAATGGATCGGGCATATCCACATTAGTGGGGATGGAACCAACTTCCAAGTCTCTATGACCTACAGAAAAAAAGTTATTGAAGAATATCCTGATCTCCAATGGGTATTCATTCCTAACCCTAACCCTAAGCACAGCCCTAACCCTAACCCTAATCACAACCCTAACCCTAACCCTAACCCTAATTGCAACCCTAACCCATATTCACCATAGGGTGAATAACTCCGCGCTGCTTGCTTGAAACGTGCTGAAATTTGGTGTGGTCACGTGGCAGGCTACCCTTTATGAATCATGAAAGGCCCAAGTCTCTAGACCTTTCGGAAAAAAAGTTATTCGAAAATATCTTGTACTTTTTTGGGGAGATTTGGTGGTTTCACCATTTCCGAAGGTCGTAGAAGCTCGGGGATGGTCCCAATGGATCGGGCAGAGCCATATTAGTGGAGATGGAACCAACTTCCAAGTCTCTATGACCTTCAGAAAAAAAGTTATTGAAGAATATCTTGAACTCCTATAGGTTTTCATCCCTAACCCTAACCCTAATCACAACCCAAAAATCAAACACAAATCACAACCCTAACCCTACCCCTTCCAAAGGTTGTAGAAGCTCGGGGGTGGTACCAATGGATCGGGCATACCCACATTAGTGTGGATGGAACCAACTTCCAAGTCTCTATGACCTACAGAAAAAAAGTTATTGAAGAATATCCTGATCTCCAATGGGTATTCATTCCTAACCCTAACCCTAAGCACAGCCCTAACCTTAACCCTAATCACAACCCTAACCCTAACCCTAATTGCAACCCTAACCCATATTCACCATAGGGTGAATAACTCCGCGCTGCTTGCTTGAAACGTGCTGAAATTTGGTGTGGTCACGTGGCAGGCTACCCTTTATGAATCATGAAAGGCCCAAGTCTCTAGACCTTTCGGAAAAAAAGTTATTCGAAAATATCTTGTACTTTTTTGGGGAGATTTGGTGGTTTCACCATTTCCGAAGGTCGTAGAAGCTCGGGGATGGTCCCAATGGATCGGGCAGAGCCATATTAGTGGAGATGGAACCAACTTCCAAGTCTCTATGACCTTCAGAAAAAAAGTTATTGAAGAATATCTTGAACTCCTATAGGTTTTCATCCCTAACCCTAACCCTAATCACAACCCAAAAATCAAACACAAATCACAACCCTAACCCTACCCCTTCCAAAGGTTGTAGAAGCTCGGGGGTGGTACCAATGGATCGGGCATACCCACATTAGTGTGGATGGAACCAACTTCCAAGTCTCTATGACCTACAGAAAAAAAGTTATTGAAGAATATCCTGATCTCCAATGGGTATTCATTCCTAACCCTAACCCTAAGCACAGCCCTAACCTTAACCCTAATCACAACCCTAACCCTAACCCTAATTGCAACCCTAACCCATATTCACCATAGGGTGAATAACTCCGCGCTGCTTGCTCGAAACGTGCTGAAATTTGGTGTGGTCACGTGGCAGGCTACCCTTTATGAATCATGAAAGGCCCAAGTCTCTAGACCTTTCGGAAAAAAAGTTATTCGAAAATATCTTGTACTTTTTTGGGGAGATTTGGTGGTTTCACCATTTCCGAAGGTCGTAGAAGCTCAAGGATGGTCCCAATGGATCGGGCAGAGCCATATTAGTGGAGATGGAACCAACTTCCAAGTCTCTATGACATTCAGAAAAAAAGTTATTGAAGAATATCTTGAACTCCTATAGGTTTTCATCCCTAACCCTAACCCTAATCACAACCCAAAAATCAAACACAAATCACAACCCTAACCCTACCCCTTCCAAAGGTCGTAGAAGCTCGGGGGTGGTACCAATGGATCGGGCATACCCACATTAGTGGGGATGGAACCAACTTCCAAGTCTCTATGACCTACAGAAAAAAAGTTATTGAAGAATATCCTGATCTCCAATGGGTATTCATTCCTAACCCTAACCCTAAGCACAGCCCTAACCCTAACCCTAATCACAACCCTAACCCTAACCCTAATTGCAACCCTAACCCATATTCACCATAGGGTGAATAACTCCGCGCTGCTTGCTCGAAACATGCTGAAATTTGGTGTGGTCACGTGGCAGGCTACCCTTTATGAATCATGAAAGGCCCAAGTCTCTAGACCTTTCGGAAAAAAAGTTATTCGAAAATATCTTGTACTTTTTTGGGGAGATTTGGTGGTTTCACCATTTCCGAAGGTCGTAGAAGCTCAAGGATGGTCCCAATGGATCGGGCAGAGCCATATTAGTGGAGATGGAACCAACTTCCAAGTCTCTATGACATTCAGAAAAAAAGTTATTGAAGAATATCTTGAACTCCTATAGGTTTTCATCCCTAACCCTAACCCTAATCACAACCCAAAAATCAAACACAAATCACAACCCTAACCCTACCCCTTCCAAAGGTCGTAGAAGCTCGGGGGTGGTACCAATGGATCGGGCATACCCACATTAGTGACGATGGAACCAACTTCCAAGTCTCTATGACCTACAGAAAAAAAGTTATTGAAGAATATCCTGATCTCCAATGGGTATTCATTCCTAACCCTAACCCTAACCCTAAGCACAGCCCTAACCCTAACCCTAATCACAACCCTAACCCTAACCCTAATTGCAACCCTAACCCATATTCACCATAGGGTGAATAACTCCGTGCTGCTTGCTCGAAACGTGCTGAAATTTGGTGTGGTCACGTGGCAGCCTACCCTTTATGAATCTTGAAAGGCCCAAGTCTCTAGGCCTTTCGGAAAAAAAGTTATTCGAAAATATCTTGTACTCTTTTGGGGAGATTTGGTGGTTTCACCATTTCCGAAGGTCGTAGAAGCTCGGGGATGGTCCCAATGGATCGGGCAGAGCCATATTAGTGGAGATGGAACCAACTTCCAAGTCTCTATGACATTCAGAAAAAAAGTTATTGAAGAATATCTTGAACTCCTATAGGTTTTCATCCCTAACCCTAACCCTAATCACAACCCAAAAATCAAACACAAATCACAACCCTAACCCTACCCCTTCCAAAGGTCGTAGAAGCTTGGGGGTGGTACCAATGGATCGGGCATACTGACATTAGTGGGGATGGAACCAACTTCCAAGTCTCTATGACCTACAGAAAAAAAGTTATTGAAGAATATCCTGATCTCCAATGGGTATTCATTCCTAACCCTAACCCTAAGCACAGCCCTAACCCTAACCCTAATCACAACCCTAACCCTAACCCTAATTGCAACCCTAACCCATATTCACCATCGGGTGAATACCTCTGCGCTGCTTGCTCGAAACGTGCTGAAATTTGGTGTGGTCACGTGGCAGGCTACCCTTTATGAATCATGAAAGGCCCAAGTCTCTAGACCTTTCGGAAAAAAAGTTATTCGAAAATATCTTGTACTTTTTTGGGGAGATTTGGTGGTTTCACCATTTCCGAAGGTCGTAGAAGCTCGGGGATGGTCCCAATGGATCGGGCAGAGCCATATTAGTTGAGATGGAACCAACTTCCAAGTCTCTATGACATTCAGAAAAAAAGTTATTGAAGAATATCTTGAACTCCTATAGGTTTTCATCCCTAACCCTAACCCTAATCACAACCCAAAAATCAAACACAAATCACAACCCTAACCCTACCCCTTCCAAAGGTCGTAGAAGCTCGGGGGTGGTACCAATGGATCGGGCATACCCACATTAGTGGGGATGGAACCAACTTCCAAGTCTCTATGACCTACAGAAAAAAAGTTATTGAAGAATATCCTGATCTCCAATGGGTATTCATTCCTAACCCTAACCCTAACCCTAAGCACAGCCCTAACCCTAACCCTAATCATAACCCTAACCCTAACCCTAATTGCAACCCTAACCCATATTCACCATAGGGTGAATAACTCCGCGCTGCTTGCTTGAAACGTGCTGAAATTTGGTGTGGTCACGTGGCAGGCTACCCTTTATGAATCATGAAAGGCCCAAGTCTCTAGACCTTTCGGAAAAAAAGTTATTCGAAAATATCTTGTACTTTTTTGGGGAGATTTGGTGGTTTCACCATTTCCGAAGGTCGTAGAAGCTCGGGGATGGTCCCAATGGATCGGGCAGAGCCATATTAGTGGAGATGGAACCAACTTCCAAGTCTCTATGACCTTCAGAAAAAAGTTATTGAAGAATATCTTGAACTCCTATAGGTTTTCATCCCTAACCCTAACCCTAATCACAACCCAAAAATCAAACACAAATCACAACCCTAACCCTACCCCTTCCAAAGGTCGTAGAAGCTCGGGGGTGGTACCAATGGATCGGGCATACCCACATTAGTGGGGATGGAACCAACTTCCAAGTCTCTATGACCTACAGAAAAAAAGTTATTGAAGAATATCCTGATCTCCAATGGGTATTCATTCCTAACCCTAACCCTAAGCACAGCCCTAACCCTAACCCTAATCACAACCCTAACCCTAACCCTAATTGCAACCCTAACCCATATTCACCATAGGGTGAATAACTCCGCGCTGCTTGCTCGAAACATACTGAAATTTGGTGTGGTCACGTGGCAGGCTACCCTTTATGAATCATGAAAGGCCCAAGTCTCTAGGCCTTTCGGAAAAAAAGTTATTCGAAAATATCTTGTACTTTTTTGGGGAGATTTGGTGGTTTCACCATTTCCGAAGGTCGTAGAAGCTCAGGGATGGTCCCAATGGATCGGGCAGAGCCATATTAGTGGAGATGGAACCAACTTCCAAGTCTCTATGACCTTCAGAAAAAAAGTTATTGAAGAATATCTTGAACTCCTATAGGTTTTCATCCCTAACCCTAACCCTAATCACAACCCAAAAATCAAACACAAATCACAACCCTAACCCTACCCCTTCCAAAGGTCGTAGAAGCTCGGGGGTGGTACCAATGGATCGGGCATACCCACATTAGTGGGGATGGAACCAACTTCCAAGTCTCTATGACCTACAGAAAAAAAGTTATTGAAGAATATCCTGATCTCCAATGGGTATTCATTCCTAACCCTAACCCTAACCCTAAGCACAGCCCTAACCCTAACCCTAATCACAACCCTAACCCTAACCCTAATTGCAACCCTAACCCATATTCACCATAGGGTGAATAACTCCGTGCTGCTTGCTCGAAACGTGCTGAAATTTGGTGTGGTCACGTGGCAGCCTACCCTTTATGAATCTTGAAAGGCCCAAGTCTCTATTCCTTTCGGAAAAAAAGTTATTCGAAAATATCTTGTACTCTTTTGGGGAGATTTGGTGGTTTCACCATTTCCGAAGGTCGTAGAAGCTCGGGGATGGTCCCAATGGATCGGGCAGAGCCATATTAGTGGAGATGGAACCAACTTCCAAGTCTCTATGACATTCAGAAAAAAAGTTATTGAAGAATATCTTGAACTCCTATAGGTTTTCATCCCTAACCCTAACCCTAATCACAACCCAAAAATCAAACAAATCACAACCCTAACCCTACCCCTTCCAAAGGTCGTAGAAGCTTGGGGGTGGTACCAATGGATCGGGCATACTCACATTAGTGGGGATGGAACCAACTTCCAAGTCTCTATGACCTACAGAAAAAAAGTTATTGAAGAATATCCTGATCTCCAATGGGTATTCATTCCTAACCCTAACCCTAAGCACAGCCCTAACCCTAACCCTAATCACAACCCTAACCCTAACCCTAATTGCAACCCTAACCCATATTCACCATAGGGTGAATAACTCCGCGCTGCTTGCTCGAAACGTGCTGAAATTTGGTGTGGTCACGTGGCAGGCTACCCTTTATGAATCATGAAAGGCCCAAGTCTCTAGACCTTTCGGAAAAAAAGTTATTCGAAAATATCTTGTACTCTTTTGGGGAGATTTGGTGGTTTCACCATTTCCGAAGGTCGTAGAAGCTCGGGGATGGCCCCAATGGATCGGGCAGAGCCATATTAGTGGAGATGGAACCAACTTCCAAGTCTCTATGACATTCAGAAAAAAAGTTATTGAAGAATATCTTGAACTCCTATAGGTTTTCATCCCTAACCCTAACCCAAATCACAACCCAAAAATCAAACACAAATCACAACCCTAACCCTACCCCTTCCAAAGGTCGTAGAAGCTTGGGGGTGGTACCAATGGATCGGGCATACTCACATTAGTGGGGATGGAACCAACTTCCAAGTCTCTATGACCTACAGAAAAAAAGTTATTGAAGAATATCCTGATCTCCAATGGGTATTCATTCCTAACCCTAACCCTAAGCACAGCCCTAACCCTAACCCTAATCACAACCCTAACCCTAACCCTAACCGCAACCCTAACCCATATTCACCATAGGGTGAATAACTCCGCGCTGCTTGCTTGAAACGTGCTGAAATTTGGTGTGGTCACGTGGCAGGCTACCCTTTATGAATCATGAAAGGCCCAAGTCTCTAGACCTTTCGGAAAAAAAGTTATTCGAAAATATCTTGTACTTTTTTGGGGAGATTTGGTGGTTTCACCATTTCCGAAGGTCGTAGAAGCTCGGGGATGGTCCCAATGGATCGGGCAGAGCCATATTAGTGGAGATGGAACCAACTTCCAAGTCTCTATGACCTTCAGAAAAAAAGTTATTGAAGAATATCTTGAACTCCTATAGGTTTTCATTCCTAACCCTAACCCTAAGCACAGCCCTAACCCTAACCCTAATCACAACCCTAACCCTAACCCTAATTGCAACCCTAACCCATATTCACCATAGGGTGAATAACTCCGCGCTGCTTGCTCGAAACATGCTGAAATTTGGTGTGGTCACGTGGCAGGCTACCCTTTATGAATCATGAAAGGCCCAAGTCTCTAGACCTTTCGGAAAAAAAGCTATTCGAAAATATCTTGTACTTTTTTGGGGAGATTTGGTGGTTTCACCATTTCTGAAGGTCGTAGAAGCTCAGGGATGGTCCCAATGGATCGGGCAGAGCCATATTAGTGGAGATGGAACCAACTTCCAAGTCTCTATGACATTCAGAAAAAAAGTTATTGAAGAATATCTTGAACTCCTATAGGTTTTCATCCCTAACCCTAACCCTAATCACAACCCAAAAATCAAACACAAATCACAACCCTAACCCTACCCCTTCCAAAGGTCGTAGAAGCTCGGGGGTGGTACCAATGGATCGGGCATACCCACATTAGTGGCGATGGAACCAACTTCCAAGTCTCTATGACCTACAGAAAAAAAGTTATTGAAGAATATCCTGATCTCCAATGGGTATTCATTCCTAACCCTAACCCTAACCCTAAGCACAGCCCTAACCCTAACCCTAATCACAACCCTAACCCTAACCCTAATTGCAACCCTAACCCATATTCACCATAGGGTGAATAACTCCGCGCTGCTTGCTCGAAACGTGCTGAAATTTGGTGTGGTCACGTGGCAGGCTACCCTTTATGAATCATGAAAGGCCCAAGTCTCTAGACCTTTCGGAAAAAAAGTTATTCGAAAATATCTTGTACTTTTTTGGGGAGATTTGGTGGTTTCACCATTTCCGAAGGTCGTAGAAGCTCGGGGATGGTCCCAATGGATCGGGCAGAGCCATATTAGTGGAGATGGAACCAACTTCCAAGTCTCTATGACATTCAGAAAAAAAGTTATTGAAGAATATCTTGAACTCCTATAGGTTTTCATCCCTAACCCTAACCCTAATCACAACCCAAAAATCAAACACAAATCACAACCCTAACCCTACCCCTTCCAAAGGTTGTAGAAGCTCGGGGGTGGTACCAATGGATCGGGCATACTCACATTAGTGGGGATGGAACCAACTTCCAAGTCTCTATGACCTACAGAAAAAAAGTTATTGAAGAATATCCTGATCTCCAATGGGTATTCATTCCTAACCCTAACCCTAAGCACAGCCCTAACCCTAACCCTAATCACAACCCTAACCCTAACCCTAATTGCAACCCTAACCCATATTCACCATAGGGTGAATAACTCCGCGCTGCTTGCTTGAAACGTGCTGAAATTTGGTGTGGTCACGTGGCAGGCTACCCTTTATGAATCATGAAAGGCCCAAGTCTCTAGACCTTTCGGAAAAAAAGTTATTCGAAAATATCTTGTACTTTTTTGGGGAGATTTGGTGGTTTCACCATTTCCGAAGGTTGTAGAAGCTCGGGGATGGTCCCAATGGATCGGGCAGAGCCATATTAGTGGAGATGGAACCAACTTCCAAGTCTCTATGACCTTCAGAAAAAAAGTTATTGAAGAATATCTTGAACTCCTATAGGTTTTCATCCCTAACCCTAACCCTAATCACAACCCAAAAATCAAACACAAATCACAACCCTAACCCTACCCCTTCCAAAGGTCGTAGAAGCTCGGGGGTGGTACCAATGGATCGGGCATACCCACATTAGTGGGGATGGAACCAACTTCCAAGTCTCTATGACCTACAGAAAAAAAGTTATTGAAGAATATCCTGATCTCCAATGGGTATTCATTCCTAACCCTAACCCTAAGCACAGCCCTAACCCTAACCCTAATCACAACCCTAACCCTAACCCTAATTGCAACCCTAACCCATATTCACCATAGGGTGAATAACTCCGCGCTGCTTGCTCGAAACATGCTGAAATTTGGTGTGGTCACGTGGCAGGCTACCCTTTATGAATCATGAAAGGCCCAAGTCTCTAGACCTTTCGGAAAAAAAGTTATTCGAAAATATCTTGTACTTTTTTGGGGAGATTTGGTGGTTTCACCATTTCCGAAGGTCGTAGAAGCTCAAGGATGGTCCCAATGGATCGGGCAGATTCATATTAGTGGAGATGGAACCAACTTCCAAGTCTCTATGACATTCAGAAAAAAAGTTATTGAAGAATATCTTGAACTCCTATAGGTTTTCATCCCTAACCCTAACCCTAATCACAACCCAAAAATCAAACACAAATCACAACCCTAACCCTACCCCTTCCAAAGGTCGTAGAAGCTCGGGGGTGGTACCAATGGATCGGGCATACCCACATTAGTGGGGATGGAACCAACTTCCAAGTCTCTATGACCTACAGAAAAAAAGTTATTGAAGAATATCCTGATCTCCAATGGGTATTCATTCCTAACCCTAACCCTAAGCACAGCCCTAACCCTAACCCTAATCACAACCCTAACCCTAACCCTAATTGCAACCCTAACCCATATTCACCATAGGGTGAATAACTCCGCGCTGCTTGCTCGAAACGTGCTGAAATTTGGTGTGGTCACGTGGCAGGCTACCCTTTATGAATCATGAAAGGCCCAAGTCTCTAGACCTTTCGGAAAAAAAGTTATTCGAAAATATCTTGTACTTTTTTGGGGAGATTTGGTGGTTTCACCATTTCCGAAGGTCGTAGAAGCTCGGGGATGGTCCCAATGGATCGGGCAGAGCCATATTAGTGGAGATGGAACCAACTTCCAAGTCTCTATGACATTCAGAAAAAAAGTTATTGAAGAATATCTTGAACTCCTATAGGTTTTCATCCCTAACCCTAACCCTAATCACAACCCAAAAATCAAACACAAATCACAACCCTAACCCTACCCCTTCCAAAGGTCGTAGAAGCTCGGGGGTGGTACCAATGGATCGGGCATACCCACATTAGTGGGGATGGAACCAACTTCCAAGTCTCTATGACCTACAGAAAAAAAGTTATTGAAGAATATCCTGATCTCCAATGGGTATTCATTCCTAACCCTAACCCTAACCCTAAGCACAGCCCTAACCCTAACCCTAATCACAACCCTAACCCTAACCCTAATTGCAACCCTAACCCATATTCACCATAGGGTGAATAACTCCGTGCTGCTTGCTCGAAACGTGCTGAAATTTGGTGTGGTCACGTGGCAGCCTACCCTTTATGAATCTTGAAAGGCCCAAGTCTCTAGGCCTTTCGGAAAAAAAGTTATTCGAATATATCTTGTACTCTTTTGGGGAGATTTGGTGGTTTCACCATTTCTGAAGGTCGTAGAAGCTCGGGGATGGTCCCAATGGATCGGGCAGAGCCATATTAGTGGAGATGGAACCAACTTCCAAGTCTCTATGACATTCAGAAAAAAAGTTATTGAAGAATATCTTGAACTCCTATAGGTTTTCACCCCTAACCCTAACCCTAATCACAACCCAAAAATCAAACACAAATCACAACCCTAACCCTACCCCTTCCAAAGGTCGTAGAAGCTTGGGGGTGGTACCAATGGATCGGGCATACTCACATTAGTGGGGATGGAACCAACTTCCAAGTCTCTATGACCTACAGAAAAAAAGTTATTGAAGAATATCCTGATCTCCAATGGGTATTCATTCCTAACCCTAACCCTAAGCACAGCCCTAACCCTAACCCTAATCACAACCCTAACCCTAACCCTAATTGCAACCCTAACCCATATTCACCATAGGGTGAATAACTCCGCGCTGCTTGCTCGAAACATGCTGAAATTTGGTGTGGTCACGTGGCAGGCTACCCTTTATGAATCATGAAAGGCCCAAGTCTCTAGACCTTTCGGAAAAAAAGTTATTCGAAAATATCTTGTACTTTTTTGGGGAGATTTGGTGGTTTCACCATTTCCGAAGGTCGTAGAAGCTCAAGGATGGTCCCAATGGATCGGGCAGAGCCATATTAGTGGAGATGGAACCAACTTCCAAGTCTCTATGACATTCAGAAAAAAAGTTATTGAAGAATATCTTGAACTCCTATAGGTTTTCATCCCTAACCCTAACCCTAATCACAACCCAAAAATCAAACACAAATCACAACCCTAACCCTACCCCTTCCAAAGGTCGTAGAAGCTCGGGGGTGGTACCAATGGATCGGGCATACCCACATTAGTGGCGATGGAACCAACTTCCAAGTCTCTATGACCTACAGAAAAAAAGTTATTGAAGAATATCCTGATCTCCAATGGGTATTCATTCCTAACCCTAACCCTAACCCTAAGCACAGCCCTAACCCTAACCCTAATCACAACCCTAACCCTAACCCTAATTGCAACCCTAACCCATATTCACCATAGGGTGAATAACTCCGTGCTGCTTGCTCGAAACGTGCTGAAATTTGGTGTGGTCACGTGGCAGCCTACCCTTTATGAATCTTGAAAGGCCCAAGTCTCTAGGCCTTTCGGAAAAAAAGTTATTCGAAAATATCTTGTACTCTTTTGGGGAGATTTGGTGGTTTCACCATTTCCGAAGGTCGTAGAAGCTCGGGGATGGTCCCAATGGATCGGGCAGAGCCATATTAGTGGAGATGGAACCAACTTCCAAGTCTCTATGACATTCAGAAAAAAAGTTATTGAAGAATATCTTGAACTCCTATAGGTTTTCATCCCTAACCCTAACCCTAATCACAACCCAAAAATCAAACACAAATCACAACCCTAACCCTACCCCTTCCAAAGGTCGTAGAAGCTTGGGGGTGGTACCAATGGATCGGGCATACTGACATTAGTGGGGATGGAACCAACTTCCAAGTCTCTATGACCTACAGAAAAAAAGTTATTGAAGAATATCCTGATCTCCAATGGGTATTCATTCCTAACCCTAACCCTAATCACAACCCTAACCCTAACCCTAATTGCAACCCTAACCCATATTCACCATCGGGTGAATACCTCTGCGCTGCTTGCTCGAAACGTGCTGAAATTTGGTGTGGTCACGTGGCAGGCTACCCTTTATGAATCATGAAAGGCCCAAGTCTCTAGACCTTTCGGAAAAAAAGTTATTCGAAAATATCTTGTACTTTTTTGGGGAGATTTGGTGGTTTCACCATTTCCGAAGGTCGTAGAAGCTCGGGGATGGTCCCAATGGATCGGGCAGAGCCATATTAGTTGAGATGGAACCAACTTCCAAGTCTCTATGACATTCAGAAAAAAAGTTATTGAAGAATATCTTGAACTCCTATAGGTTTTCATCCCTAACCCTAACCCTAATCACAACCCAAAAATCAAACACAAATCACAACCCTAACCCTACCCCTTCCAAAGGTCGTAGAAGCTCGGGGGTGGTACCAATGGATCGGGCATACCCACATTAGTGGGGATGGAACCAACTTCCATGTCTCTATGACCTACAGAAAAAAAGTTATTGAAGAATATCCTGATCTCCAATGGGTATTCATTCCTAACCCTAACCCTAACCCTAAGCACAGCCCTAACCCTAACCCTAATCACAACCCTAACCCTAACCCTAATTGCAACCCTAACCCATATTCACCATAGGGTGAATAACTCCGTGCTGCTTGCTCGAAACGTGCTGAAATTTGGTGTGGTCACGTGGCAGCCTACCCTTTATGAATCTTGAAAGGCCCAAGTCTCTAGGCCTTTCGGAAAAAAAGTTATTCGAAAATATCTTGTACTCTTTTGGGGAGATTTGGTGGTTTCACCATTTCCGAAGGTCGTAGAAGCTCGGGGATGGTCCCAATGGATCGGGCAGAGCCATATTAGTGGAGATGGAACCAACTTCCAAGTCTCTATGACATTCAGAAAAAAAGTTATTGAAGAATATCTTGAACTCCTATAGGTTTTCATCCCTAACCCTAACCCTAATCACAACCCAAAAATCAAACACAAATCACAACCCTAACCCTACCCCTTCCAAAGGTCGTAGAAGCTTGGGGGTGGTACCAATGGATCGGGCATACTGACATTAGTGGGGATGGAACCAACTTCCAAGTCTCTATGACCTACAGAAAAAAAGTTATTGAAGAATATCCTGATCTCCAATGGGTATTCATTCCTAACCCTAACCCTAATCACAACCCTAACCCTAACCCTAATTGCAACCCTAACCCATATTCACCATCGGGTGAATACCTCTGCGCTGCTTGCTCGAAACGTGCTGAAATTTGGTGTGGTCACGTGGCAGGCTACCCTTTATGAATCATGAAAGGCCCAAGTCTCTAGACCTTTCGGAAAAAAAGTTATTCGAAAATATCTTGTACTTTTTTGGGGAGATTTGGTGGTTTCACCATTTCCGAAGGTCGTAGAAGCTCTGGGTTGGTCCCAATGGATCGGGCAGAGCCATATTAGTGGAGATGGAACCAACTTCCAAGTCTCTATGACATTCAGAAAAAAAGTTATTGAAGAATATCTTGAACTCCTATAGGTTTTCATCCCTAACCCTAACCCTAATCACAACCCAAAAATCAAACACAAATCACAACCCTAACCCTACCCCTTCCAAAGGTCGTAGAAGCTCGGGGGTGGTACCAATGGATCGGGCATACCCACATTAGTGGGGATGGAACCAACTTCCATGTCTCTATGACCTACAGAAAAAAAGTTATTGAAGAATATCCTGATCTCCAATGGGTATTCATTCCTAACCCTAACCCTAACCCTAAGCACAGCCCTAACCCTAACCCTAATCACAACCCTAACCCTAACCCTAATTGCAACCCTAACCCATATTCACCATAGGGTGAATAACTCCGTGCTGCTTGCTCGAAACGTGCTGAAATTTGGTGTGGTCACGTGGCAGCCTACCCTTTATGAATCTTGAAAGGCCCAAGTCTCTAGGCCTTTCGGAAAAAAAGTTATTCGAAAATATCTTGTACTCTTTTGGGGAGATTTGGTGGTTTCACCATTTCCGAAGGTCGTAGAAGCTCGGGGATGGTCCCAATGGATCGGGCAGAGCCATATTAGTGGAGATGGAACCAACTTCCAAGTCTCTATGACATTCAGAAAAAAAGTTATTGAAGAATATCTTGAACTCCTATAGGTTTTCATCCCTAACCCTAACCCTAATCACAACCCAAAAATCAAACACAAATCACAACCCTAACCCTACCCCTTCCAAAGGTCGTAGAAGCTTGGGGGTGGTACCAATGGATCGGGCATACTCACATTAGTGGGGATGGAACCAACTTCCAAGTCTCTATGACCTACAGAAAAAAAGTTATTGAAGAATATCCTGATCTCCAATGGGTATTCATTCCTAACCCTAACCCTAAGCACAGCCCTAACCCTAACCCTAATCACAACCCTAACCCTAACCCTAATTGCAACCCTAACCCATATTCACCATAGGGTGAATAACTCCGCGCTGCTTGCTCGAAACATGCTGAAATTTGGTGTGGTCACGTGGCAGGCTACCCTTTATGAATCATGAAAGGCCCAAGTCTCTAGACCTTTCGGAAAAAAAGTTATTCGAAAATATCTTGTACTTTTTTGGGGAGATTTGGTGGTTTCACCATTTCCGAAGGTCGTAGAAGCTCAAGGATGGTCCCAATGGATCGGGCAGAGCCATATTAGTGGAGATGGAACCAACTTCCAAGTCTCTATGACATTCAGAAAAAAAGTTATTGAAGAATATCTTGAACTCCTATAGGTTTTCATCCCTAACCCTAACCCTAATCACAACCCAAAAATCAAACACAAATCACAACCCTAACCCTACCCCTTCCAAAGGTCGTAGAAGCTCGGGGGTGGTACCAATGGATCGGGCATACCCACATTAGTGGCGATGGAACCAACTTCCAAGTCTCTATGACCTACAGAAAAAAAGTTATTGAAGAATATCCTGATCTCCAATGGGTATTCATTCCTAACCCTAACCCTAACCCTAAGCACAGCCCTAACCCTAACCCTAATCACAACCCTAACCCTAACCCTAATTGCAACCCTAACCCATATTCACCATAGGGTGAATAACTCCGTGCTGCTTGCTTGAAACGTGCTGAAATTTGGTGTGGTCACGTGGCAGCCTACCCTTTATGAATCTTGAAAGGCCCAAGTCTCTAGGCCTTTCGGAAAAAAAGTTATTCGAAAATATCTTGTACTCTTTTGGGGAGATTTGGTGGTTTCACCATTTCCGAAGGTCGTAGAAGCTCGGGGATGGTCCCAATGGATCGGGCAGAGCCATATTAGTGGAGATGGAACCAACTTCCAAGTCTCTATGACATTCAGAAAAAAAGTTATTGAAGAATATCATGAACTCCTATAGGTTTTCATCCCTAACCCTAACCCTAATCACAACCCAAAAATCAAACACAAATCACAACCCTAACCCTACCCCTTCCAAAGGTCGTAGAAGCTTGGGGGTGGTACCAATGGATCGGGCATACTGACATTAGTGGGGATGGAACCAACTTCCAAGTCTCTATGACCTACAGAAAAAAAGTTATTGAAGAATATCCTGATCTCCAATGGGTATTCATTCCTAACCCTAACCCTAAGCACAGCCCTAACCCTAACCCTAATCACAACCCTAACCCTAACCCTAATTGCAACCCTAACCCATATTCACCATCGGGTGAATACCTCTGCGCTGCTTGCTCGAAACGTGCTGAAATTTGGTGTGGTCACGTGGCAGGCTACCCTTTATGAATCATGAAAGGCCCAAGTCTCTAGACCTTTCGGAAAAAAAGTTATTCGAAAATATCTTGTACTTTTTTGGGGAGATTTGGTGGTTTCACCATTTCCGAAGGTCGTAGAAGCTCGGGGATGGTCCCAATGGATCGGGCAGAGCCATATTAGTGGAGATGGAACCAACTTCCAAGTCTCTATGACATTCAGAAAAAAAGTTATTGAAGAATATCTTGAACTCCTATAGGTTTTCATCCCTAACCCTAACCCTAATCACAACCCAAAAATCAAACACAAATCACAACCCTAACCCTACCCCTTCCAAAGGTCGTAGAAGCTCGGGGGTGGTACCAATGGATCGGGCATACCCACATTAGTGGGGATGGAACCAACTTCCATCTCTCTATGACCTACAGAAAAAAAGTTATTGAAGAATATCCTGATCTCCAATGGGTATTCATTCCTAACCCTAACCCTAACCCTAAGCACAGCCCTAACCCTAACCCTAATCACAACCCTAACCCTAACCCTAATTGCAACCCTAACCCATATTCACCATAGGGTGAATAACTCCGTGCTGCTTGCTCGAAACGTGCTGAAATTTGGTGTGGTCACGTGGCAGCCTACCCTTTATGAATCTTGAAAGGCCCAAGTCTCTAGACCTTTCGGAAAAAAAGTTATTCGAAAATATCTTGTACTTTTTTGGGGAGATTTGGTGGTTTCACCATTTCCGAAGGTCGTAGAAGCTCGGGGATGGTCCCAATGGATCGGGCAGAGCCATATTAGTGGAGATGGAACCAACTTCCAAGTCTCTATGACATTCAGAAAAAAAGTTATTGAAGAATATCTTGAACTCCTATAGGTTTTCATCCCTAACCCTAACCCTAATCACAACCCAAAAATCAAACACAAATCACAACCCTAACCCTACCCCTTCCAAAGGTCGTAGAAGCTTGGGGGTGGTACCAATGGATCGGGCATACTCACATTAGTGGGGATGGAACCAACTTCCAAGTCTCTATGACCTACAGAAAAAAAGTTATTGAAGAATATCCTGATCTCCAATGGGTATTCATTCCTAACCCTAACCCTAAGCACAGCCCTAACCCTAACCCTAATCACAACCCTAACCCTAACCCTAATTGCAACCCTAACCCATATTCACCATAGGGTGAATAACTCCGCGCTGCTTGCTCGAAACGTGCTGAAATTTGGTGTGGTCACGTGGCAGGCTACCCTTTATGAATCATGAAAGGCCCAAGTCTCTAGACCTTTCGGAAAAAAAGTTATTCGAAAATATCTTGTACTTTTTTGGGGAGATTTGGTGGTTTCACCATTTCCGAAGGTCGTAGAAGCTCGGGGATGGTCCCAATGGATCGGGCAGAGCCATATTAGTGGAGATGGAACCAACTTCCAAGTCTCTATGACATTCAGAAAAAAAGTTATTGAAGAATATCTTGAACTCCTATAGGTTTTCATCCCTAACCCTAACCCTAATCACAACCCAAAAATCAAACACAAATCACAACCCTAACCCTACCCCTTCCAAAGGTCGTAGAAGCTCGGGGGTGGTACCAATGGATCGGGCATACTCACATTAGTGGGGATGGAACCAACTTCCAAGTCTCTATGACCTACAGAAAAAAAGTTATTGAAGAATATCCTGATCTCCAATGGGTATTCATTCCTAACCCTAACCCTAAGCACAGCCCTAACCCTAACCCTAATCACAACCCTAACCCTAACCCTAATTGCAACCCTAACCCATATTCACCATAGGGTGAATAACTCCGCGCTGCTTGCTTGAAACGTGCTGAAATTTGGTGTGGTCACGTGGCAGGCTACCCTTTATGAATCATGAAAGGCCCAAGTCTCTAGACCTTTCGGAAAAAAAGTTATTCGAAAATATCTTGTACTTTTTTGGGGAGATTTGGTGGTTTCACCATTTCCGAAGGTCGTAGAAGCTCGGGGATGGTCCCAATGGATCGGGCAGAGCCATATTAGTGGAGATGGAACCAACTTCCAAGTCTCTATGACATTCAGAAAAAAAGTTATTGAAGAATATCTTGAACTCCTATAGGTTTTCATCCCTAACCCTAACCCTAATCACAACCCAAAAATCAAACACAAATCACAACCCTAACCCTACCCCTTCCAAAGGTCGTAGAAGCTTGGGGGTGGTACCAATGGATCGGGCATACTCACATTAGTGGGGATGGAACCAACTTCCAAGTCTCTATGACCTACAGAAAAAAAGTTATTGAAGAATATCCTGATCTCCAATGGGTATTCATTCCTAACCCTAACCCTAAGCACAGCCCTAACCCTAACCCTAATCACAACCCTAACCCTAACCCTAATTGCAACCCTAACCCATATTCACCATAGGGTGAATAACTCCGCGCTGCTTGCTTGAAACGTGCTGAAATTTGGTGTGGTCACGTGGCAGGCTACCCTTTATGAATCATGAAAGGCCCAAGTCTCTAGACCTTTCGGAAAAAAAGTTATTCGAAAATATCTTGTACTTTTTTGGGGAGATTTGGTGGTTTCACCATTTCCGAAGGTCGTAGAAGCTCGGGGATGGTCCCAATGGATCGGGCAGAGCCATATTAGTGGAGATGGAACCAACTTCCAAGTCTCTATGACATTCAGAAAAAAAGTTATTGAAGAATATCTTGAACTCCTATAGGTTTTCATCCCTAACCCTAACCCTAATCACAACCCAAAAATCAAACACAAATCACAACCCCCACCCTACCCCTTCCAAAGGTCGTAGAAGCTTGGGGGTGGTACCAATGGATCGGGCATACTCACATTAGTGGGGATGGAACCAACTTCCAAGTCTCTATGACCTACAGAAAAAAAGTTATTGAAGAATATCCTGATCTCCAATGGGTATTCATTCCTAACCCTAACCCTAACCCTAAGCACAGCCCTAACCCTAACCCTAATCACAACCCTAACCCTAACCCTAATTGCAACCCTAACCCATATTCACCATAGGGTGAATAACTCCGTGCTGCTTGCTCGAAACGTGCTGAAATTTGGTGTGGTCACGTGGCAGCCTACCCTTTATGAATCTTGAAAGGCCCAAGTCTCTATTCCTTTCGGAAAAAAAGTTATTCGAAAATATCTTGTACTCTTTTGGGGAGATTTGGTGGTTTCACCATTTCCGAAGGTCGTAGAAGCTCGGGGATGGTCCCAATGGATCGGGCAGAGCCATATTAGTGGAGATGGAACCAACTTCCAAGTCTCTATGACATTCAGAAAAAAAGTTATTGAAGAATATCTTGAACTCCTATAGGTTTTCATCCCTAACCCTAACCCTAATCACAACCCAAAAATCAAACACAAATCACAACCCTAACCCTACCCCTTCCAAAGGTCGTAGAAGCTTGGGGGTGGTACCAATGGATCGGGCATACTCACATTAGTGGGGATGGAACCAACTTCCAAGTCTCTATGACCTACAGAAAAAAAGTTATTGAAGAATATCCTGATCTCCAATGGGTATTCATTCCTAACCCTAACCCTAAGCACAGCCCTAACCCTAACCCTAATCACAACCCTAACCCTAACCCTAACCCTAATTGCAACCCTAACCCATATTCACCATAGGGTGAATAACTCCGCGCTGCTTGCTTGAAACGTGCTGAAATTTGGTGTGGTCACGTGGCAGGCTACCCTTTATGAATCATGAAAGGCCCAAGTCTCTAGACCTTTCGGAAAAAAAGTTATTCGAAAATATCTTGTACTTTTTTGGGGAGATTTGGTGGTTTCACCATTTCCGAAGGTCGTAGAAGCTCGGGGATGGTCCCAATGGATCGGGCAGAGCCATATTAGTGGAGATGGAACCAACTTCCAAGTCTCTATGACCTTCAGAAAAAAAGTTATTGAAGAATATCTTGAACTCCTATAGGTTTTCATCCCTAACCCTAACCCTAATCACAACCCAAAAATCAAACACAAATCACAACCCTAACCCTACCCCTTCCAAAGGTTGTAGAAGCTCGGGGGTGGTACCAATGGATCGGGCATACCCACATTAGTGGGGATGGAACCAACTTCCAAGTCTCTATGACCTACAGAAAAAAAGTTATTGAAGAATATCCTGATCTCCAATGGGTATTCATTCCTAACCCTAACCCTAAGCACAGCCCTAACCCTAACCCTAATCACAACCCTAACCCTAACCCTAATTGCAACCCTAACCCATATTCACCATAGGGTGAATAACTCCGCGCTGCTTGCTCGAAACATGCTGAAATTTGGTGTGGTCACGTGGCAGGCTACCCTTTATGAATCATGAAAGGCCCAAGTCTCTAGACCTTTCGGAAAAAAAGTTATTCGAAAATATCTTGTACTTTTTTGGGGAGATTTGGTGGTTTCACCATTTCCGAAGGTCGTAGAAGCTCTGGGATGGTCCCAATGGATCGGGCAGAGCCATATTAGTGGAGATGGAACCAACTTCCAAGTCTCTATGACATTCAGAAAAAAAGTTATTGAAGAATATCCTGATCTCCAATGGGTATTCATTCCTAACCCTAACCCTAACCCTAAGCACAGCCCTAACCCTAACCCTAATCACAACCCTAACCCTAACCCTAATTGCAACCCTAACCCATATTCACCATAGGGTGAATAACTCCGTGCTGCTTGCTCGAAACGTGCTGAAATTTGGTGTGGTCACGTGGCAGCCTACCCTTTATGAATCTTGAAAGGCCCAAGTCTCTATTCCTTTCGGAAAAAAAGTTATTCGAAAATATCTTGTACTCTTTTGGGGAGATTTGGTGGTTTCACCATTTCCGAAGGTCGTAGAAGCTCGGGGATGGTCCCAATGGATCGGGCAGAGCCATATTAGTGGAGATGGAACCAACTTCCAAGTCTCTATGACATTCAGAAAAAAAGTTATTGAAGAATATCTTGAACTCCTATAGGTTTTCATCCCTAACCCTAACCCTAATCACAACCCAAAAATCAAACACAAATCACAACCCTAACCCTACCCCTTCCAAAGGTCGTAGAAGCTTGCGGGTGGTACCAATGGATCGGGCATACTCACATTAGTGGGGATGGAACCAACTTCCAAGTCTCTATGACCTACAGAAAAAAAGTTATTGAAGAATATCCTGATCTCCAATGGGTATTCATTCCTAACCCTAACCCTAAGCACAGCCCTAACCCTAACCCTAATTGCAACCCTAACCCATATTCACCATAGGGTGAATAACTCCGCGCTGCTTGCTCGAAACATGCTGAAATTTGGTGTGGTCACGTGGCAGGCTACCCTTTATGAATCATGAAAGGCCCAAGTCTCTAGACCTTTCGGAAAAAAAGTTATTCGAAAATATCTTGTACTTTTTTGGGGAGATTTGGTGGTTTCACCATTTCCGAAGGTCGTAGAAGCTCAGGGATGGTCCCAATGGATCGGGCAGAGCCATATTAGTGGAGATGGAACCAACTTCCAAGTCTCTATGACCTTCAGAAAAAAAGTTATTGAAGAATATCTTGAACTCCTATAGGTTTTCATCCCTAACCCTAACCCTAATCACAACCCAAAAATCAAACACAAATCACAACCCTAACCCTACCCCTTCCAAAGGTCGTAGAAGCTCGGGGGTGGTACCAATGGATCGGGCATACCCACATTAGTGGGGATGGAACCAACTTCCAAGTCTCTATGACCTACAGAAAAAAAGTTATTGAAGAATATCCTGATCTCCAATGGGTATTCATTCCTAACCCTAACCCTAAGCACAGCCCTAACCCTAACCCTAATCACAACCCTAACCCTAACCCTAATTGCAACCCTAACCCATATTCACCATAGGGTGAATAACTCCGCGCTGCTTGCTCGAAACATGCTGAAATTTGGTGTGGTCACGTGGCAGGCTACCCTTTATGAATCATGAAAGGCCCAAGTCTCTAGACCTTTCGGAAAAAAAGTTATTCGAAAATATCTTGTACTTTTTTGGGGAGATTTGGTGGTTTCACCATTTCCGAAGGTCGTAGAAGCTCAGGGATGGTCCCAATGGATCGGGCAGAGCCATATTAGTGGAGATGGAACCAACTTCCAAGTCTCTATGACATTCAGAAAAAAAGTTATTGAAGAATATCTTGAACTCCTATAGGTTTTCATCCCTAACCCTAACCCTAATCACAACCCAAAAATCAAACACAAATCACAACCCTAACCCTACCCCTTCCAAAGGTCGTAGAAGCTCGGGGGTGGTACCAATGGATCGGGCATACCCACATTAGTGGCAATGGAACCAACTTCCAAGTCTCTATGACCTACAGAAAAAAAGTTATTGAAGAATATCCTGATCTCCAATGGGTATTCATTCCTAACCCTAACCCTAACCCTAAGCACAGCCCTAACCCTAACCCTAATCACAACCCTAACCCTAACCCTAATTGCAACCCTAACCCATATTCACCATAGGGTGAATAACTCCGTGCTGCTTGCTCGAAATGTGCTGAAATTTGGTGTGGTCACGTGGCAGCCTACCCTTTATGAATCTTGAAAGGCCCAAGTCTATATTCCTTTTGGAAAAAAAGTTATTCGAAAATATCTTGTACTCTTTTGGGGAGATTTGGTGGTTTCACCATTTCCGAAGATCGTAGAAGCTCGGGGATGGTCCCAATGGATCGGGCAGAGCCATATTAGTGGAGATGGAACCAACTTCCAAGTCTCTATGACATTCAGAAAAAAAGTTATTGAAGAATATCTTGAACTCCTATAGGTTTTCATCCCTAACCCTAACCCTAATCACAACCCAAAAATCAAACACAAATCACAACCCTAACCCTACCCCTTCCAAAGGTCGTAGAAGCTTGGGGGTGGTTCCAATGGATCGGGCATACTCACATTAGTGGGGATGGAACCAACTTCCAAGTCTCTATGACCTACAGAAAAAAAGTTATTGAAGAATATCCTGATCTCCAATGGGTATTCATTCCTAACCCTAACCCTAAGCACAGCCCTAACCCTAACCCTAATCACAACCCTAACCCTAACCCTAATTGCAACCCTAACCCATATTCACCATAGGGTGAATAACTCCGCGCTGCTTGCTCGAAACGTGCTGAAATTTGGTGTGGTCACGTGGCAGGCTACCCTTTATGAATCATGAAAGGCCCAAGTCTCTAGACCTTTCGGAAAAAAAGTTATTCGAAAATATCTTGTACTTTTTTGGGGAGATTTGGTGGTTTCACCATTTCCGAAGGTCGTAGAAGCTCGAGAATGGTCCCAATGGATCGGGCAGAGCCATATTAGTGGAGATGGAACCAACTTCCAAGTCTCTATGACATTCAGAAAAAAAGTTATTGAAGAATATCTTGAACTCCTTTAGGTTTTCATCCCTAACCCTAACCCTAATCACAACCCAAAAATCAAACACAAATCACAACCCTAACCCTACCCCTTCCAAAGGTTGTAGAAGCTCGGGGTGGTACCAATGGATCGGGCATACTCACATTAGTGGGGATGGAACCAACTTCCAAGTCTCTATGACCTACAGAAAAAAAGTTATTGAAGAATATCCTGATCTCCAATGGGTATTCATTCCTAACCCTAACCCTAAGCACAGCCCTAACCCTAACCCTAATCACAACCCTAACCCTAACCCTAATTGCAACCCTAACCCATATTCACCATAGGGTGAATAACTCCGCGCTGCTTGCTTGAAACGTGCTGAAATTTGGTGTGGTCACGTGGCAGGCTACCCTTTATGAATCATGAAAGGCCCAAGTCTCTAGACCTTTCGGAAAAAAAGTTATTCGAAAATATCTTGTACTTTTTTGGGGAGATTTGGTGGTTTCACCATTTCCGAAGGTCGTAGAAGCTCAGGGATGGTCCCAATGGATCGGGCAGAGCCATATTAGTGGAGATGGAACCAACTTCCAAGTCTCTATGACATTCAGAAAAAAAGTTATTGAAGAATATCTTGAACTCCTATAGGTTTTCATCCCTAACCCTAACCCTAATCACAACCCAAAAATCAAACACAAATCACAACCCTAACCCTACCCCTTCCAAAGGTCGTAGAAGCTCGGGGGTGGTACCAATGGATCGGGCATACCCACATTAGTGGCGATGGAACCAACTTCCAAGTCTCTATGACCTACAGAAAAAAAGTTATTGAAGAATATCCTGATCTCCAATGGGTATTCATTCCTAACCCTAACCCTAACCCTAAGCACAGCCCTAACCCTAACCCTAATCACAACCCTAACCCTAACCCTAATTGCAACCCTAACCCATATTCACCATAGGGTGAATAACTCCGTGCTGCTTGCTCGAAACGTGCTGAAATTTGGTGTGGTCACGTGGCAGCCTACCCTTTATGAATCTTGAAAGGCCCAAGTCTATATTCCTTTCGGAAAAAAAGTTATTCGAAAATATCTTGTACTCTTTTGGGGAGATTTGGTGGTTTCACCATTTCCGAAGGTCGTAGAAGCTCGGGGATGGTCCCAATGGATCGGGCAGAGCCATATTAGTGGAGATGGAACCAACTTCCAAGTCTCTATGACATTCAGAAAAAAAGTTATTGAAGAATATCTTGAACTCCTATAGGTTTTCATCCCTAACCCTAACCCTAATCACAACCCAAAAATCAAACACAAATCACAACCCTAACCCTACCCCTTCCAAAGGTCGTAGAAGCTTGGGGGTGGTACCAATGGATCGGGCATACTCACATTAGTGGGGATGGAACCAACTTCCAAGTCTCTATGACCTACAGAAAAAAAGTTATTGAAGAATATCCTGATCTCCAATGGGTATTCATTCCTAACCCTAACCCTAAGCACAGCCCTAACCCTAACCCTAATCACAGCCCTAACCCTAACCCTAATCACAACCCTAACCCTAACCCTAATTGCAACCCTAACCCATATTCACCATAGGGTGAATAACTCCGCGCTGCTTGCTCGAAACGTGCTGAAATTTGGTGTGGTCACGTGGCAGGCTACCCTTTATGAATCATGAAAGGCCCAAGTCTCTAGACCTTTCGGAAAAAAAGTTATTCGAAAATATCTTGTACTTTTTTGGGGAGATTTGGTGGTTTCACCATTTCCGAAGGTCGTAGAAGCTCGGGGATGGTCCCAATGGATCGGGCAGAGCCATATTAGTGGAGATGGAACCAACTTCCAAGTCTCTATGACATTCAGAAAAAAAGTTATTGAAGAATATCTTGAACTCCTATAGGTTTTCATCCCTAACCCTAACCCTAATCACAACCCAAAAATCAAACACAAATCACAACCCTAACCCTACCCCTTCCAAAGGTTGTAGAAGCTCGGGGGTGGTACCAATGGATCGGGCATACTCACATTAGTGGGGATGGAACCAACTTCCAAGTCTCTATGACCTACAGAAAAAAAGTTATTGAAGAATATCCTGATCTCCAATGGGTATTCATTCCTAACCCTAACCCTAAGCACAGCCCTAACCCTAACCCTAATCACAACCCTAACCCTAACCCTAATTGCAACCCTAACCCATATTCACCATAGGGTGAATAACTCCGCGCTGCTTGCTTGAAACGTGCTGAAATTTGGTGTGGTCACGTGGCAGGCTACCCTTTATGAATCATGAAAGGCCCAAGTCTCTAGACCTTTCGGAAAAAAAGTTATTCGAAAATATCTTGTACTTTTTTGGGGAGATTTGGTGGTTTCACCATTTCCGAAGGTCGTAGAAGCTCGGGGATGGTCCCAATGGATCGGGCAGAGCCATATTAGTGGAGATGGAACCAACTTCCAAGTCTCTATGACATTCAGAAAAAAAGTTATTGAAGAATATCTTGAACTCCTATAGGTTTTCATCCCTAACCCTAACCCTAATCACAACCCAAAAATCAAACACAAATCACAACCCTAACCCTACCCCTTCCAAAGGTCGTAGAAGCTCGGGGGTGGTACCAATGGATCGGGCATACCCACATTAGTGGGGATGGAACCAACTTCCAAGTCTCTATGACCTACAGAAAAAAAGTTATTGAAGAATATCCTGATCTCCAATGGGTATTCATTCCTAACCCTAACCCTAAGCACAGCCCTAACCCTAACCCTAATTGCAACCCTAACCCATATTCACCATAGGGTGAATAACTCCGCGCTGCTTGCTCGAAACATGCTGAAATTTGGTGTGGTCACGTGGCAGGCTACCCTTTATGAATCATGAAAGGCCCAAGTCTCTAGACCTTTCGGAAAAAAAGTTATTCGAAAATATCTTGTACTTTTTTGGGGAGATTTGGTGGTTTCACCATTTCCGAAGGTCGTAGAAGCTCAGGGATGGTCCCAATGGATCGGGCAGAGCCATATTAGTGGAGATGGAACCAACTTCCAAGTCTCTATGACCTTCAGAAAAAAAGTTATTGAAGAATATCTTGAACTCCTATAGGTTTTCATCCCTAACCCTAACCCTAATCACAACCCAAAAATCAAACACAAATCACAACCCTAACCCTACCCCTTCCAAAGGTCGTAGAAGCTCGGGGGTGGTACCAATGGATCGGGCATACCCACATTAGTGGGGATGGAACCAACTTCCAAGTCTCTATGACCTACAGAAAAAAAGTTATTGAAGAATATCCTGATCTCCAATGGGTATTCATTCCTAACCCTAACCCTAACCCTAAGCACAGCCCTAACCCTAACCCTAATCACAACCCTAACCCTAACCCTAATTGCAACCCTAACCCATATTCACCATAGGGTGAATAACTCCGTGCTGCTTGCTCGAAACGTGCTGAAATTTGGTGTGGTCACGTGGCAGCCTACCCTTTATGAATCTTGAAAGGCCCAAGTCTATATTCCTTTCGGAAAAAAAGTTATTCGAAAATATCTTGTACTCTTTTGGGGAGATTTGGTGGTTTCACCATTTCCGAAGGTCGTAGAAGCTCGGGGATGGTCCCAATGGATCGGGCAGAGCCATATTAGTGGAGATGGAACCAACTTCCAAGTCTCTATGACATTCAGAAAAAAAGTTATTGAAGAATATCTTGAACTCCTATAGGTTTTCATCCCTAACCCTAACCCTAATCACAACCCAAAAATCAAACACAAATCACAACCCTAACCCTACCCCTTCCAAAGGTCGTAGAAGCTTGGGGGTGGTACCAATGGATCGGGCATACTCACATTAGTGGGGATGGAACCAACTTCCAAGTCTCTATGACCTACAGAAAAAAAGTTATTGAAGAATATCCTGATCTCCAATGGGTATTCATTCCTAACCCTAACCCTAAGCACAGCCCTAACCCTAACCCTAATCACAACCCTAACCCTAACCCTAATTGCAACCCTAACCCATATTCACCATAGGGTGAATAACTCCGCGCTGCTTGCTCGAAACGTGCTGAAATTTGGTGTGGTCACGTGGCAGGCTACCCTTTATGAATCATGAAAGGCCCAAGTCTCTAGACCTTTCGGAAAAAAAGTTATTCGAAAATATCTTGTACTTTTTTGGGGAGATTTGGTGGTTTCACCATTTCCGAAGGTCGTAGAAGCTCGGGGATGGTCCCAATGGATCGGGCAGAGCCATATTAGTTGAGATGGAACCAACTTCCAAGTCTCTATGACATTCAGAAAAAAAGTTATTGAAGAATATCTTGAACTCCTATAGGTTTTCATCCCTAACCCTAACCCTAATCACAACCCAAAAATCAAACACAAATCACAACCCTAACCCTACCCCTTCCAAAGGTTGTAGAAGCTCGGGGGTGGTACCAATGGATCGGGCATACTCACATTAGTGGGGATGGAACCAACTTCCAAGTCTCTATGACCTACAGAAAAAAAGTTATTGAAGAATATCCTGATCTCCAATGGGTATTCATTCCTAACCCTAACCCTAAGCACAGCCCTAACCCTAACCCTAATTGCAACCCTAACCCATATTCACCATAGGGTGAATAACTCCGCGCTGCTTGCTCGAAACATGCTGAAATTTGGTGTGGTCACGTGGCAGGCTACCCTTTATGAATCATGAAAGGCCCAAGTCTCTAGACCTTTCGGAAAAAAAGTTATTCGAAAATATCTTGTACTTTTTTGGGGAGATTTGGTGGTTTCACCATTTCCGAAGGTCGTAGAAGCTCAGGGATGGTCCCAATGGATCGGGCAGAGCCATATTAGTGGAGATGGAACCAACTTCCAAGTCTCTATGACCTTCAGAAAAAAAGTTATTGAAGAATATCTTGAACTCCTATAGGTTTTCATCCCTAACCCTAACCCTAATCACAACCCAAAAATCAAACACAAATCACAACCCTAACCCTACCCCTTCCAAAGGTCGTAGAAGCTCGGGGGTGGTACCAATGGATCGGGCATACCCACATTAGTGGGGATGGAACCAACTTCCAAGTCTCTATGACCTACAGAAAAAAAGTTATTGAAGAATATCCTGATCTCCAATGGGTATTCATTCCTAACCCTAACCCTAAGCACAGCCCTAACCCTAACCCTAATCACAACCCTAACCCTAACCCTAATTGCAACCCTAACCCATATTCACCATAGGGTGAATAACTCCGCGCTGCTTGCTCGAAACATGCTGAAATTTGGTGTGGTCACGTGGCAGGCTACCCTTTATGAATCATGAAAGGCCCAAGTCTCTAGACCTTTCGGAAAAAAAGTTATTCGAAAATATCTTGTACTTTTTTGGGGAGATTTGGTGGTTTCACCATTTCCGAAGGTCGTAGAAGCTCAGGGATGGTCCCAATGGATCGGGCAGAGCCATATTAGTGGAGATGGAACCAACTTCCAAGTCTCTATGACATTCAGAAAAAAAGTTATTGAAGAATATCTTGAACTCCTATAGGTTTTCATCCCTAACCCTAACCCTAATCACAACCCAAAAATCAAACACAAATCACAACCCTAACCCTACCCCTTCCAAAGGTCGTAGAAGCTCGGGGGTGGTACCAATGGATCGGGCATACCCACATTAGTGGCGATGGAACCAACTTCCAAGTCTCTATGACCTACAGAAAAAAAGTTATTGAAGAATATCCTGATCTCCAATGGGTATTCATTCCTAACCCTAACCCTAACCCTAAGCACAGCCCTAACCCTAACCCTAATCACAACCCTAACCCTAACCCTAATTGCAACCCTAACCCATATTCACCATAGGGTGAATAACTCCGTGCTGCTTGCTCGAAACGTGCTGAAATTTGGTGTGGTCACGTGGCAGCCTACCCTTTATGAATCTTGAAAGGCCCAAGTCTATATTCCTTTCGGAAAAAAAGTTATTCGAAAATATCTTGTACTCTTTTGGGGAGATTTGGTGGTTTCACCATTTCCGAAGGTCGTAGAAGCTCGGGGATGGTCCCAATGGATCGGGCAGAGCCATATTAGTGGAGATGGAACCAACTTCCAAGTCTCTATGACATTCAGAAAAAAAGTTATTGAAGAATATCTTGAACTCCTATAGGTTTTCATCCCTAACCCTAACCCTAATCACAAACCAAAAATCAAACACAAATCACAACCCTAACCCTACCCCTTCCAAAGGTCGTAGAAGCTTGGGGGTGGTACCAATGGATCGGGCATACTCACATTAGTGGGGATGGAACCAACTTCCAAGTCTCTATGACCTACAGAAAAAAAGTTATTGAAGAATATCCTGATCTCCAATGGGTATTCATTCCTAACCCTAACCCTAAGCACAGCCCTAACCCTAACCCTAATCACAACCCTAACCCTAACCCTAATTGCAACCCTAACCCATATTCACCATAGGGTGAATAACTCCGCGCTGCTTGCTCGAAACGTGCTGAAATTTGGTGTGGTCACGTGGCAGGCTACCCTTTATGAATCATGAAAGGCCCAAGTCTCTAGACCTTTCGGAAAAAAAGTTATTCGAAAATATCTTGTACTTTTTTGGGGAGATTTGGTGGTTTCACCATTTCCGAAGGTCGTAGAAGCTCGGGGATGGTCCCAATGGATCGGGCAGAGCCATATTAGTGGAGATGGAACCAACTTCCAAGTCTCTATGACATTCACAAAAAAAGTTATTGAAGAATATCTTGAACTCCTATAGGTTTTCATCCCTAACCCTAACCCTAATCACAACCCAAAAATCAAACACAAATCACAACCCTAACCCTACCCCTTCCAAAGGTTGTAGAAGCTCGGGGGTGGTACCAATGGATCGGGCATACTCACATTAGTGGGGATGGAACCAACTTCCAAGTCTCTATGACCTACAGAAAAAAAGTTATTGAAGAATATCCTGATCTCCAATGGGTATTCATTCCTAACCCTAACCCTAACCCTAAGCACAGCCCTAACCCTAACCCTAATCACAACCCTAACCCTAACCCTAATTGCAACCCTAACCCATATTCACCATAGGGTGAATAACTCCGCGCTGCTTGCTCGAAACGTGCTGAAATTTGGTGTGGTCACGTGGCAGCCTACCCTTTATGAATCATGAAAGGCCCAAGTCTCTAGACCTTTCGGAAAAAAAGTTATTCGAAAATATCTTGTACTTTTTTGGGGAGATTTGGTGGTTTCACCATTTCCGAAGGTCGTAGAAGCTCGGGGATGGTCCCAATGGATCGGGCAGAGCCATATTAGTTGAGATGGAACCAACTTCCAAGTCTCTATGACATTCAGAAAAAAAGTTATTGAAGAATATCTTGAACTCCTATAGGTTTTCATCCCTAACCCTAACCCTAATCACAACCCAAAAATCAAACACAAATCACAACCCTAACCCTACCCCTTCCAAAGGTTGTAGAAGCTCGGGGGTGGTACCAATGGATCGGGCATACTCACATTAGTGGGGATGGAACCAACTTCCAAGTCTCTATGACCTACAGAAAAAAAGTTATTGAAGAATATCCTGATCTCCAATGGGTATTCATTCCTAACCCTAACCCTAACCCTAAGCACAGCCCTAACCCTAATCACAACCCTAACCCTAACCCTAATTGCAACCCTAACCCATATTCACCATAGGGTGAATAACTCCGCGCTGCTTGCTCGAAACGTGCTGAAATTTGGTGTGGTCACGTGGCAGGCTACCCTTTATGAATCATAAAAGGCCCAAGTCTCTAGACCTTTCGGAAAAAAAGTTATTCGAAAATATCTTGTACTTTTTTGGGGAGATTTGGTGGTTTCACCATTTCCGAAGGTCGTAGAAGCTCGGGGATGGTCCCAATGGATCGGGCAGAGCCATATTAGTGGAGATGGAACCAACTTCCAAGTCTCTATGACATTCAGAAAAAAAGTTATTGAAGAATATCTTGAACTCCTATAGGTTTTCATCCCTAACCCTAACCCTAATCACAACCCAAAAATCAAACACAAATCACAACCCTAACCCTACCCCTTCCAAAGGTTGTAGAAGCTCGGGGGTGGTACCAATGGATCGGGCATACTCACATTAGTGGGGATGGAACCAACTTCCAAGTCTCTATGACCTACAGAAAAAAAGTTATTGAAGAATATCCTGATCTCCAATGGGTATTCATTCCTAACCCTAACCCTAAGCACAGCCCTAACCCTAACCCTAATCACAACCCTAACCCTAACCCTAATTGCAACCCTAACCCATATTCACCATAGGGTGAATAACTCCGCGCTGCTTGCTCGAAACGTGCTGAAATTTGGTGTGGTCACGTGGCAGGCTACCCTTTATGAATCATGAAAGGCCCAAGTCTCTAGACCTTTCGGAAAAAAAGTTATTCGAAAATATCTTGTACTTTTTTGGGGAGATTTGGTGGTTTCACCATTTCCGAAGGTCGTAGAAGCTCGGGGATGGTCCCAATGGATCGGGCAGAGCCATATTAGTGGAGATGGAACCAACTTCCAAGTCTCTATGACATTCAGAAAAAAAGTTATTGAAGAATATCTTGAACTCCTATAGGTTTTCATCCCTAACCCTAACCCTAATCACAACCCAAAAATCAAACACAAATCACAACCCTAACCCTACCCCTTCCAAAGGTTGTAGAAGCTTGGGGGTGGTACCAATGGATCGGGCATACTCACATTAGTGGGGATGGAACCAACTTCCAAGTCTCTATGACCTACAGAAAAAAAGTTATTGAAGAATATCCTGATCTCCAATGGGTATTCATTCCTAACCCTAACCCTAAGCACAGCCCTAACCCTAACCCTAATCACAACCCTAACCCTAACCCTAATTGCAACCCTAACCCATATTCACCATAGGGTGAATAACTCCGCGCTGCTTGCTCGAAACGTGCTGAAATTTGGTGTGGTCACGTGGCAGGCTACCCTTTATGAATCATGAAAGGCCCAAGTCTCTAGACCTTTCGGAAAAAAAGTTATTCGAAAATATCTTGTACTTTTTTGGGGAGATTTGGTGGTTTCACCATTTCCAAAGGTCGTAGAAGCTCGGGGATGGTCCCAATGGATCGGGCAGAGCCATATTAGTGGAGATGGAACCAACTTCCAAGTCTCTATGACATTCAGAAAAAAAGTTATTGAAGAATATCTTGAACTCCTATAGGTTTTCATCCCTAACCCTAACCCTAATCACAACCCAAAAATCAAACACAAATCACAACCCTAACCCTACCCCTTCCAAAGGTCGTAGAAGCTCGGGGGTGGTACCAATGGATTGGGCATACCCACATTAGTGGGGATGGAACCAACTTCCATCTCTCTATGACCTACAGAAAAAAAGTTATTGAAGAATATCCTGATCTCAAATGGGTATTCATTCCTAACCCTAACCCTAACCCTAAGCACAGCCCTAACCCTAACCCTAATCACAACCCTAACCCTAACCCTAATTGCAACCCTAACCCATATTCACCATAGGGTGAATAACTCCGTGCTGCTTGCTCAAAACGTGCTGAAATTTGGTGTGGTCACGTGGCAGCCTACCCTTTATGAATCTTGAAAGGCCCAAGTGTCTAGGCCTTTCGGAAAAAAAGTTATTCGAAAATATCTTGTACTCTTTTGGGGAGATTTGGTGGTTTCACCATTTCCGAAGGTCGTAGAAGCTCGGGGATGGTCCCAATGGATCGGGCAGAGCCATATTAGTGGAGATGGAACCAACTTCCAAGTCTCTATGACATTCAGAAAAAAAGTTATTGAAGAATATCTTGAACTCCTATAGGTTTTCATCCCTAACCCTAACCCTAATCACAACCCAAAAATCAAACACAAATCACAACCCTAACCCTACCCCTTGCAAAGGTCGTAGAAGCTTGGGGGTGGTACCAATGGATCGGGCATACTCACATTAGTGGGGATGGAACCAACTTCCAAGTCTCTATGACCTACAGAAAAAAAGTTATTGAAGAATATCCTGATCTCCAATGGGTATTCATTCCTAACCCTAACCCTAAGCACAGCCCTAACCCTAACCCTAATCACAACCCTAACCCTAACCCTAATTGCAACCCTAACCCATATTCACCATAGGGTGAATAACTCCGCGCTGCTTGCTCGAAACGTGCTGAAATTTGGTGTGGTCACGTGGCAGGCTACCCTTTATGAATCATGAAAGGCCCAAGTCTCTAGACATTTCGGAAAAAAAGTTATTCGAAAATATCTTGTACTTTTTTGGGGAGATTTGGTGGTTTCACCATTTCCGAAGGTCGTAGAAGCTCGGGGATGGTCCCAATGGATCGGGCAGAGCCATATTAGTGGAGATGGAACCAACTTCCAAGTCTCTATGACATTCAGAAAAAAAGTTATTGAAGAATATCTTGAACTCCTATAGGTTTTCATCCCTAACCCTAACCCTAATCACAACCCAAAAATCAAACACAAATCACAACCCTAACCCTTCCAAAGGTCGTAGAAGCTCGGGGGTGGTACCAATGGATCGGGCATACCCACATTAGTGGGGATGGAACCAACTTCCATCTCTCTATGACCTACAGAAAAAAAGTTATTGAAGAATATCCTGATCTCCAATGGGTATTCATTCCTAACCCTAACCCTAACCCTAAGCACAGCCCTAACCCTAACCCTAATCACAACCCTAACCCTAACCCTAATTGCAACCCTAACCCATATTCACCATAGGGTGAATAACTCCGTGCTGCTTGCTCGAAACGTGCTGAAATTTGGTGTGGTCACGTGGCAGCCTACCCTTTATGAATCTTGAAAGGCCCAAGTCTCTAGGTCTTTTGGAAAAAAAGTTATTCGAAAATATCTTGTACTCTTTTGGGGAGATTTGGTGGTTTCACCATTTCCGAAGGTCGTAGAAGCTCGGGGATGGTCCCAATGGATCGGGCAGAGCCATATTAGTGGAGATGGAACCAACTTCCAAGTCTCTATGACATTCAGAAAAAAAGTTATTGAAGAATATCTTGAACTCCTATAGGTTTTCATCCCTAACCCTAACCCTAATCACAACCCAAAAATCAAACATAAATCACAACCCTAACCCTACCCCTTCCAAAGGTCGTAGAAGCTTGGGGGTGGTACCAATGGATCGGGCATACTCACATTAGTGGGGATGGAACCAACTTCCAAGTCTCTATGACCTACAGAAAAAAAGTTATTGAAGAATATCCTGATCTCCAATGGGTATTCATTCCTAACCCTAACATTAAGCACAGCCCTAACCCTAACCCTAATCACAACCCTAACCCTAACCCTAATTGCAACCCTAACCCATATTCACCATAGGGTGAATAACTCCGCGCTGCTTGCTCGAAACGTGCTGAAATTTGGTGTGGTCACGTGGCAGGCTACCCTTTATGAATCATGAAAGGCCCAAGTCTCTAGACCTTTCGGAAAAAAAGTTATTCGAAAATATCTTGTACTTTTTTGGGGAGATTTGGTGGTTTCACCATTTCCGAAGGTCGTAGAAGCTCGGGGATGGTCCCAATGGATCGGGCAGAGCCATATTAGTGGAGATGGAACCAACTTCCAAGTCTCTATGACATTCAGAAAAAAAGTTATTGAAGAATATCTTGAACTCCTATAGGTTTTCATCCCTAACCCTAACCCTAATCACAACCCAAAAATCAAACACAAATCACAACCCTAACCCTTCCAAAGGTCGTAGAAGCTCGGGGGTGGTACCAATGGATCGGGCATACCCACATTAGTGGGGATGGAACCAACTTCCATCTCTCTATGACCTACAGAAAAAAAGTTATTGAAGAATATCCTGATCTCCAATGGGTATTCATTCCTAACCCTAACCCTAACCCTAAGCACAGCCCTAACCCTAACCCTAATCACAACCCTAACCCTAACCCTAATTGCAACCCTAACCCATATTCACCATAGGGTGAATAACTCCGTGCTGCTTGCTCGAAACGTGCTGAAATTTGGTGTGGTCACGTGGCAGCCTACCCTTTATGAATCTTGAAAGGCCCAAGTCTCTAGGTCTTTTGGAAAAAAAGTTATTCGAAAATATCTTGTACTCTTTTGGGGAGATTTGGTGGTTTCACCATTTCCGAAGGTCGTAGAAGCTCGGGGATGGTCCCAATGGATCGGGCAGAGCCATATTAGTGGAGATGGAACCAACTTCCAAGTCTCTATGACATTCAGAAAAAAAGTTATTGAAGAATATCTTGAACTCCTATAGGTTTTCATCCCTAACCCTAACCCTAATCACAACCCAAAAATCAAACATAAATCACAACCCTTACCCTACCCCTTCCAAAGGTCGTAGAAGCTTGGGGGTGGTACCAATGGATCGGGCATACTCACATTAGTGGGGATGGAACCAACTTCCAAGTCTCTATGACCTACAGAAAAAAAGTTATTGAAGAATATCCTGATCTCCAATGGGTATTCATTCCTAACCCTAACCCTAAGCACAGCCCTAACCCTAACCCTAATCACAACCCTAACCCTAACCCTAATTGCAACCCTAACCCATATTCACCATAGGGTGAATAACTCCGCGCTGCTTGCTCGAAACGTGCTGAAATTTGGTGTGGTCACGTGGCAGGCTACCCTTTATGAATCATGAAAGGCCCAAGTCTCTAGACCTTTCGGAAAAAAAGTTATTCGAAAATATCTTGTACTTTTTTGGGGAGATTTGGTGGTTTCACCATTTCCGAAGGTCGTAGAAGCTCGGGGATGGTCCCAATGGATCGGGCAGAGCCATATTAGTGGAGATGGAACCAACTTCCAAGTCTCTATGACATTCAGAAAAAAAGTTATTGAAGAATATCTTGAACTCCTATAGGTTTTCATCCCTAACCCTAACCCTAATCACAACCCAAAAATCAAACACAAATCACAACCCTAACCCTACCCCTTCCAAAGGTCGTAGAAGCTCGGGGGTAGTACCAATGGATCGGGCATACGCACATTAGTGGGGATGGAACCAACTTCCAAGTCTCTATGACCTACAGAAAAAAAGTTATTGAAGAATATCCTGATCTCCAATGGGTATCCATTCCTAACCCTAACCCTAAGCACAGCCCTAACCCTAACCCTAATCACAACCCTAACCCTAATTGCAACCCTAACCCATATTCACCATAGGGTGAATAACTCCGCGCTGCTTGCTCGAAACGTGCTGAAATTTGGTGTGGTCACGTGGCACGCTACCCTTTATGAATCATGAAAGGCCCAAGTCTCTAGACCTTTCGGAAAAAAAGTTATTCGAAAATATCTTGTACTTTTTTGGGGAGATTTGGTGGTTTCACCATTTCCGAAGGTCGTAGAAGCTCGGGGATGGTCCCAATGGATCGGGCAGAGCCATATTAGTGGAGATGGAACCAACTTCCAAGTCTCTATGACATTCAGAAAAAAAGTTATTGAAGAATATCTTGAACTCCTATAGGTTTTCATCCCTAACCCTAACCCTAATCACAACCCAAAAATCAAACACAAATCACAACCCTAACCCTACCCCTTCCAAAGGTCGTAGAAGCTCGGGGGTGGTACCAATGGATCGGGCATACCCACATTAGTGGGGATGGAACCAACTTCCAAGTCTCTATGACCTACAGAAAAAAAGTTATTGAAGAATATCCTGATCTCCAATGGGTATTCATTCCTAACCCTAACCCTAAGCACAGCCCTAACCCTAACCCTAATCACAACCCTAACCCTAACCCTAATTGCAACCCTAACCCATATTCACCATAGGGTGAATAACTCCGCGCTGCTTGCTCGAAACGTGCTGAAATTTGGTGTGGTCACGTGGCAGGCTACCCTTTATGAATCATGAAAGGCCCAAGTCTCTAGACCTTTCGGAAAAAAAGTTATTCGAAAATATCTTGTACTTTTTTGGGGAGATTTGGTGGTTTCACCATTTCCGAAGGTCGTAGAAGCTCGGGGATGGTCCCAATGGATCGGGCAGAGCCATATTAGTGGAGATGGAACCAACTTCCAAGTCTCTATGACATTCAGAAAAAAAGTTATTGAAGAATATCTTGAACTCCTATAGGTTTTCATCCCTAACCCTAACCCTAATCACAACCCAAAAATCAAACACAAATCACAACCCTAACCCTACCCCTTCCAAAGGTCGTAGAAGCTCGGGGGTGGTACCAATGGATCGGGCATACCCACATTAGTGGGGATGGAACCAACTTCCAAGTCTCTATGACCTACAGAAAAAAAGTTATTGAAGAATATCCTGATCTCCAATGGGTATTCATTCCTAACCCTAACCCTAAGCACAGCCCTAACCCTAACCCTAATCACAACCCTAACCCTAACCCTAATTGCAACCCTAACCCATATTCACCATAGGGTGAATAACTCCGCGCTGCTTGCTCGAAACGTGCTGAAATTTGGTGTGGTCACGTGGCAGGCTACCCTTTATGAATCATGAAAGGCCCAAGTCTCTAGACCTTTCGGAAAAAAAGTTATTCGAAAATATCTTGTACTTTTTTGGGGAGATTTGGTGGTTTCACCATTTCCGAAGGTCGTAGAAGCTCGGGGATGGTCCCAATGGATCGGGCAGAGCCATATTAGTGGAGATGGAACCAACTTCCAAGTCTCTATGACATTCAGAAAAAAAGTTATTGAAGAATATCTTGAACTCCTATAGGTTTTCATCCCTAACCCTAACCCTAATCACAACCCAAAAATCAAACACAAATCACAACCCTAACCCTTCCAAAGGTCGTAGAAGCTCGGGGGTGGTACCAATGGATCGGGCATACCCACATTAGTGGGGATGGAACCAACTTCCATCTCTCTATGACCTACAGAAAAAAAGTTATTGAAGAATATCCTGATCTCCAATGGGTATTCATTCCTAACCCTAACCCTAACCCTAAGCACAGCCCTAACCCTAACCCTAATCACAACCCTAACCCTAACCCTAATTGCAACCCTAACCCATATTCACCATAGGGTGAATAACTCCGTGCTGCTTGCTCGAAACGTGCTGAAATTTGGTGTGGTCACGTGGCAGCCTACCCTTTATGAATCTTGAAAGGCCCAAGTCTCTAGGTCTTTTGGAAAAAAAGTTATTCGAAAATATCTTGTACTCTTTTGGGGAGATTTGGTGGTTGCACCATTTCCGAAGGTCGTAGAAGCTCGGGGATGGTCCCAATGGATCGGGCAGAGCCATATTAGTGGAGATGGAACCAACTTCCAAGTCTCTATGACATTCAGAAAAAAAGTTATTGAAGAATATCTTGAACTCCTATAGGTTTTCATCCCTAACCCTAACCCTAATCACAACCCAAAAATCAAACACAAATCACAACCCTAACCCTTCCAAAGGTCGTAGAAGCTCGGGGGTGGTACCAATGGATCGGGCATACCCACATTAGTGGGGATGGAACCAACTTCCAAGTCTCTATGACCTACAGAAAAAAAGTTATTGAAGAATATCCTGATCTCCAATGGGTATTCATTCCTAACCCTAACCCTAACCCTAAGCACAGCCCTAACCCTAACCCTAATCACAACCCTAACCCTAACCCTAATTGCAACCCTAACCCATATTCACCATAGGGTGAATAACTCCGTGCTGCTTGCTCGAAACGTGCTGAAATTTGGTGTGGTCACGTGGCAGCCTACCCTTTATGAATCTTGAAAGGCCCAAGTCTCTAGGTCTTTTGGAAAAAAAGTTATTCGAAAATATCTTGTACTCTTTTGGGGAGATTTGGTGGTTGCACCATTTCCGAAGGTCGTAGAAGCTCGGGGATGGTCCCAATGGATCGGGCAGAGCCATATTAGTGGAGATGGAACCAACTTCCAAGTCTCTATGACATTCAGAAAAAAAGTTATTGAAGAATATCTTGAACTCCTATAGGTTTTCATCCCTAACCCTAACCCTAATCACAACCCAAAAATCAAACATAAATCACAACCCTAACCCTACCCCTTCCAAAGGTCGTAGAAGCTTGGGGGTGGTACCAATGGATCGGGCATACTCACATTAGTGGGGATGGAACCAACTTCCAAGTCTCTATGACCTACAGAAAAAAAGTTATTGAAGAATATCCTGATCTCCAATGGGTATTCATTCCTAACCCTAACCCTAAGCACAGCCCTAACCCTAACCCTAATCACAACCCTAACCCTAACCCTAATTGCAACCCTAACCCATATTCACCATAGGGTGAATAACTCCGCGCTGCTTGCTCGAAACGTGCTGAAATTTGGTGTGGTCACGTGGCAGGCTACCCTTTATGAATCATGAAAGGCCCAAGTCTCTAGACCTTTCGGAAAAAAAGTTATTCGAAAATATCTTGTACTTTTTTGGGGAGATTTGGTGGTTTCACCATTTCCGAAGGTCGTAGAAGCTCGGGGATGGTCCCAATGGATCGGGCAGAGCCATATTAGTGGAGATGGAACCAACTTCCAAGTCTCTATGACATTCAGAAAAAAAGTTATTGAAGAATATCTTGAACTCCTATAGGTTTTCATCCCTAACCCTAACCCTAATCACAACCCAAAAATCAAACACAAATCACAACCCTACCCCTTCCAAAGGTCGTAGAAGCTCGGGGGTGGTACCAATGGATCGGGCATACCCACATTAGTGGGTATGGAACCAACTTCCATCTCTCTATGACCTACAGAAAAAAAGTTATTGAAGAATATCCTGATCTCCAATGGGTATTCATTCCTAACCCTAACCCTAAGCACAGCCCTAACCCTAACCCTAATCACAACCCTAACCCTAACCCTAATTGCAACCCTAACCCATATTCACCATAGGGTGAATAACTCCGTGCTGCTTGCTCGAAACGTGCTGAAATTTGGTGTGGTCACGTGGCAGCCTACCCTTTATGAATCTTGAAAGGCCCAAGTCTCTAGGTCTTTTGGAAAAAAAGTTATTCGAAAATATCTTGTACTCTTTTGGGGAGATTTGGTGGTTTCACCATTTCCGAAGGTCGTAGAAGCTCGGGGATGGTCCCAATGGATCGGGCAGAGCCATATTAGTGGAGATGGAACCAACTTCCAAGTCTCTATGACATTCAGAAAAAAAGTTATTGAAGAATATCTTGAACTCCTATAGGTTTTCATCCCTAACCCTAACCCTAATCACAACCCAAAAATCAAACATAAATCACAACCCTAACCCTACCCCTTCCAAAGGTCGTAGAAGCTTGGGGGTGGTACCAATGGATCGGGCATACTCACATTAGTGGGGATGGAACCAACTTCCAAGTCTCTATGACCTACAGAAAAAAAGTTATTGAAGAATATCCTGATCTCCAATGGGTATTCATTCCTAACCCTAACCCTAAGCACAGCCCTAACCCTAACCCTAATCACAACCCTAACCCTAACCCTAATTGCAACCCTAACCCATATTCACCATAGGGTGAATAACTCCGCGCTGCTTGCTCGAAACGTGCTGAAATTTGGTGTGGTCACGTGGCAGGCTACCCTTTATGAATCATGAAAGGCCCAAGTCTCTAGACCTTTCGGAAAAAAAGTTATTCGAAAATATCTTGTACTTTTTTGGGGAGATTTGGTGGTTTCACCATTTCCGAAGGTCGTAGAAGCTCGGGGATGGTCCCAATGGATCGGGCAGAGCCATATTAGTGGAGATGGAACCAACTTCCAAGTCTCTATGACATTCAGAAAAAAAGTTATTGAAGAATATCTTGAACTCCTATAGGTTTTCATCCCTAACCCTAACCCTAATCACAACCCAAAAATCAAACACAAATCACAACCCTAACCCTACCCCTTCCAAAGGTCGTAGAAGCTCGGGGGTGGTACCAATGGATCGGGCATACCCACATTAGTGGGGATGGAACCAACTTCCAAGTCTCTATGACCTACAGAAAAAAAGTTATTGAAGAATATCCTGATCTCCAATGGGTATTCATTCCTAACCCTAACCCTAAGCACAGCCCTAACCCTAACCCTAATCACAACCCTAACCCTAACCCTAATTGCAACCCTAACCCATATTCACCATAGGGTGAATAACTCCGCGCTGCTTGCTCGAAACGTGCTGAAATTTGGTGTGGTCACGTGGCAGGCTACCCTTTATGAATCATGAAAGGCCCAAGTCTCTAGACCTTTCGGAAAAAAAGTTATTCGAAAATATCTTGTACTTTTTTGGGGAGATTTGGTGGTTTCACCATTTCCGAAGGTCGTAGAAGCTCGGGGATGGTCCCAATGGATCGGGCAGAGCCATATTAGTGGAGATGGAACCAACTTCCAAGTCTCTATGACATTCAGAAAAAAAGTTATTGAAGAATATCTTGAACTCCTATAGGTTTTCATCCCTAACCCTAACCCTAATCACAACCCAAAAATCAAACACAAATCACAACCCTAACACTACCCCTTCCAAAGGTCGTAGAAGCTCGGGGGTGGTACCAATGGATCGGGCATACTCACATTAGTGGGGATGGAACCAACTTCCAAGTCTCTATGACCTACAGAAAAAAAGTTATTGAAGAATATCCTGATCTCCAATGGGTATTCATTCCTAACCCTAACCCTAAGCACAGCCCTAACCCTAACCCTAATCACAACCCTAACCCTAACCCTAATTGCAACCCTAACCCATATTCACCATAGGGTGAATAACTCCGCGCTGCTTGCTCGAAACGTGCTGAAATTTGGTGTGGTCACGTGGCAGGCTACCCTTTATGAATCATGAAAGGCCCAAGTCTCTAGACCTTTCGGAAAAAAAGTTATTCGAAAATATCTTGTACTTTTTTGGGGAGATTTGGTGGTTTCAACATTTCCGAAGGTCGTAGAAGCTCGGGGATGGTCCCAATGGATCGGGCAGAGCCATATTAGTGGAGATGGAACCAACTTCCAAGTCTCTATGACATTCAGAAAAAAAGTTATTGAAGAATATCTTGAACTCCTATAGGTTTTCATCCCTAACCCTAACCCTAATCACAACCCAAAAATCAAACACAAATCACAACCCTAACCCTTCCAAAGGTCGTAGAAGCTCGGGGGTGGTACCAATGGATCGGGCATACCCACATTAGTGGGGATGGAACCAACTTCCATCTCTCTATGACCTACAGAAAAAAAGTTATTGAAGAATATCCTGATCTCCAATGGGTATTCATTCCTAACCCTAACCCTAACCCTAAGCACAGCCCTAACCCTAACCCTAATCACAACCCTAACCCTAACCCTAATTGCAACCCTAACCCATATTCACCATAGGGTGAATAACTCCGTGCTGCTTGCTCGAAACGTGCTGAAATTTGGTGTGGTCACGTGGCAGCCTACCCTTTATAAATCTTGAAAGGCCCAAGTCTCTAGGCCTTTTGGAAAAAAAGTTATTCGAAAATATCTTGTACTCTTTTGGGGAGATTTGGTGGTTTCACCATTTCCGAAGGTTGTAGAAGCTCGGGGATGGTCCCAATGGATCGGGCAGAGCCATATTAGTGGAGATGGAACCAACTTCCAAGTCTCTATGACATTCAGAAAAAAAGTTATTGAAGAATATCTTGAACTCCTATAGGTTTTCATCCCTAACCCTAACCCTAATCACAACCCAAAAATCAAACATAAATCACAACCCTAACCCTACCCCTTCCAAAGGTCGTAGAAGCTCGGGGATGGTCCCAATGGATCGGGCAGAGCCATATTAGTGGAGATGGAACCAACTTCCAAGTCTCTATGACCTACAGAAAAAAAGTTATTGAAGAATATCCTGATCTCCAATGGGTATTCATTCCTAACCCTAACCCTAAGCACAGCCCTAACCCTAACCCTAATCACAACCCTAACCCTAACCCTAATTGCAACCCTAACCCATATTCACCATAGGGTGAATAACTCCGCGCTGCTTGCTCGAAACGTGCTGAAATTTGGTGTGGTCACGTGGCAGGCTACCCTTTATGAATCATGAAAGGCCCAAGTCTCTAGACCTTTCGGAAAAAAAGTTATTCGAAAATATCTTGTACTTTTTTGGGGAGATTTGGTGGTTTCACCATTTCCGAAGGTCGTAGAAGCTCGGGGATGGTCCCAATGGATCGGGCAGAGCCATATTAGTGGAGATGGAACCAACTTCCAAGTCTCTATGACATTCAGAAAAAAAGTTATTGAAGAATATCTTGAACACCTATAGGTTTTCATCCCTAACCCTAACCCTAATCAAAACCCAAAAATCAAACACAAATCACAACCCTAACCCTACCCCTTCCAAAGGTCGTAGAAGCTCGGGGGTAGTACCAATGGATCGGGCATACCCACATTAGTGGGGATGGAACCAACTTCCAAGTCTCTATGACCTACAGAAAAAAAGTTATTGAAGAATATCCTGATCTCCAATGGGTATCCATTCCTAACCCTAACCCTAAGCACAGCCCTAACCCTAATCACAACCCTAACCCTAATTGCAACCCTAACCCATATTCACCATAGGGTGAATAACTCCGCGCTGCTTGCTCGAAACGTGCTGAAATTTGGTGTGGTCACGTGGCAGGCTACCCTTTATGAATCATGAAAGGCCCAAGTCTCTAGACCTTTCGGAAAAAAAGTTATTCGAAAATATCTTGTACTTTTTTGGGGAGATTTGGTGGTTTCACCATTTCCGAAGGTCGTAGAAGCTCGGGGATGGTCCCAATGGATCGGGCAGAGCCATATTAGTGGAGATGGAACCAACTTCCAAGTCTCTATGACATTCAGAAAAAAAGTTATTGAAGAATATCTTGAACTCCTATAGGTTTTCATCCCTAACCCTAACCCTAATCACAACCCAAAAATCAAACACAAATCACAACCCTAACCCTACCCCTTCCAAAGGTCGTAGAAGCTCGGGGGTGGTACCAATGGATCGGGCATACCCACATTAGTGGGGATGGAACCAACTTCCAAGTCTCTATGACCTACAGAAAAAAAGTTATTGAAGAATATCCTGATCTCCAATGGGTATTCATTCCTAACCCTAACCCTAAGCACAGCCCTAACCCTAACCCTAATCACAACCCTAACCCTAACCCTAATTGCAACCCTAACCCATATTCACCATAGGGTGAATAACTCCGCGCTGCTTGCTCGAAACGTGCTGAAATTTGGTGTGGTCACGTGGCAGGCTACCCTTTATGAATCATGAAAGGCCCAAGTCTCTAGACCTTTCGGAAAAAAAGTTATTCGAAAATATCTTGTACTTTTTTGGGGAGATTTGGTGGTTTCACCATTTCCGAAGGTCGTAGAAGCTCGGGGATGGTCCCAATGGATCGGGCAGAGCCATATTAGTTGAGATGGAACCAACTTCCAAGTCTCTATGACATTCAGAAAAAAAGTTATTGAAGAATATCTTGAACTCCTATAGGTTTTCATCCCTAACCCTAACCCTAATCACAACCCAAAAATCAAACACAAATCACAACCCTAACCCTACCCCTTCCAAAGGTCGTAGAAGCTCGGGGGTGGTACCAATGGATCGGGCATACCCACATTAGTGGGGATGGAACCAACTTCCATCTCTCTATGACCGACAGAAAAAAAGTTATTGAAGAATATCCTGATCTCCAATGGGTATTCATTCCTAACCCTAACCCTAACCCTAAGCACAGCCCTAACCCTAACCCTAATCACAACCCTAACCCTAACCCTAATTGCAACCCTAACCCATATTCACCATAGGGTGAATAACTCCGTGCTGCTTGCTCGAAACGTGCTGAAATTTGGTGTGGTCACGTGGCAGGCTACCCTTTATGAATCATGAAAGGCCCAAGTCTCTAGACCTTTCGGAAAAAAAGTTATTCGAAAATATCTTGTACTTTTTTGGGGAGATTTGGTGGTTTCACCATTTCCGAAGGTCGTAGAAGCTCGGGGATGGTCCCAATGGATCGGGCAGAGCCATATTAGTTGAGATGGAACCAACTTCCAAGTCTCTATGACATTCAGAAAAAAAGTTATTGAAGAATATCTTGAACTCCTATAGGTTTTCATCCCTAACCCTAACCCTAATCACAACCCAAAAATCAAACACAAATCACAACCCTAACCCTACCCCTTCCAAAGGTCGTAGAAGCTCGGGGGTGGTACCAATGGATCGGGCATACCCACATTAGTGGGGATGGAACCAACTTCCATCTCTCTATGACCGACAGAAAAAAAGTTATTGAAGAATATCCTGATCTCCAATGGGTATTCATTCCTAACCCTAACCCTAACCCTAAGCACAGCCCTAACCCTAACCCTAATCACAACCCTAACCCTAACCCTAATTGCAACCCTAACCCATATTCACCATAGGGTGAATAACTCCGTGCTGCTTGCTCGAAACGTGCTGAAATTTGGTGTGGTCACGTGGCAGCCTACCCTTTATGAATCTTGAAAGGCCCAAGTCTCTAGGCCTTTCGGAAAAAAAGTTATTCGAAAATATCTTGTACTCTTTTGGGGAGATTTGGTGGTTTCACCATTTCCGAAGGTCGTAGAAGCTCGGGGATGGTCCCAATGGATCGGGCAGAGCCATATTAGTGGAGATGGAACCAACTTCCAAGTCTCTATGACATTCAGAAAAAAAGTTATTGAAGAATATCTTGAACTCCTATAGGTTTTCATCCCTAACCCTAACCCTAATCACAACCCAAAAATCAAACACAAATCACAACCCTAACCCTACCCCTTCCAAAGGTCGTAGAAGCTCGGGGGTGGTACCAATGGATCGGGCATACCCACATTAGTGGGGATGGAACCAACTTCCATCTCTCTATGACCGACAGAAAAAAAGTTATTGAAGAATATCCTGATCTCCAATGGGTATTCATTCCTAACCCTAACCCTAACCCTAAGCACAGCCCTAACCCTAACCCTAATCACAACCCTAACCCTAACCCTAATTGCAACCCTAACCCATATTCACCATAGGGTGAATAACTCCGTGCTGCTTGCTCGAAACGTGCTGAAATTTGGTGTGGTCACGTGGCAGCCTACCCTTTATGAATCTTGAAAGGCCCAAGTCTCTAGGCCTTTCGGAAAAAAAGTTATTCGAAAATATCTTGTACTTTTTTGGGGAGATTTGGTGGTTTCACCTTTTCCGAAGGTCGTAGAAGCTCGGGGATGGTCCCAATGGATCGGGCAGAGCCATATTAGTGGAGATGGAACCAACTTCCAAGTCTCTATGACATTCAGAAAAAAAGTTATTGAAGAATATCTTGAACTCCTATAGGTTTTCATCCCTAACCCTAACCCTAATCACAACCCAAAAATCAAACACAAATCACAACCCTAACCCTACCCCTTCCAAAGGTCGTAGAAGCTTGGGGGTGGTACCAATGGATCGGGCATACTCACATTAGTGGGGATGGAACCAACTTCCAAGTCTCTATGACCTACAGAAAAAAAGTTATTGAAGAATATCCTGATCTCCAATGGGTATTCATTCCTAACCCTAACCCTAAGCACAGCCCTAACCCTAACCCTAATCACAACCCTAACCCTAACCCTAATTGCAACCCTAACCCATATTCACCATAGGGTGAATAACTCCGCGCTGCTTGCTCGAAACGTGCTGAAATTTGGTGTGGTCACGTGGCAGGCTACCCTTTATGAATCATGAAAGGCCCAAGTCTCTAGACCTTTCGGAAAAAAAGTTATTCGAAAATATCTTGTACTTTTTTGGGGAGATTTGGTGGTTTCACCATTTCCGAAGGTCGTAGAAGCTCGGGGATGGTCCCAATGGATCGGGCAGAGCCATATTAGTGGAGATGGAACCAACTTCCAAGTCTCTATGACATTCAGAAAAAAAGTTATTGAAGAATATCTTGAACTCCTATAGGTTTTCATCCCTAACCCTAACCCTAATCACAACCCAAAAATCAAACACAAATCACAACCCTAACCCTACCCCTTCCAAAGGTCGTAGAAGCTCGGGGGTGGTACCAATGGATCGGGCATACTCACATTAGTGGGGATGGAACCAACTTCCAAGTCTCTATGACCTACAGAAAAAAAGTTATTGAAGAATATCCTGATCTCCAATGGGTATTCATTCCTAACCCTAACCCTAAGCACAGCCCTAACCCTAACCCTAATCACAACCCTAACCCTAACCCTAATTGCAACCCTAACCCATATTCACCATAGGGTGAATAACTCCGCGCTGCTTGCTCGAAACGTGCTGAAATTTGGTGTGGTCACGTGGCAGGCTACCCTTTATGAATCATGAAAGGCCCAAGTCTCTAGACCTTTCGGAAAAAAAGTTATTCGAAAATATCTTGTACTTTTTTGGGGAGATTTGGTGGTTTCACCATTTCCGAAGGTCGTAGAAGCTCGGGGATGGTCCCAATGGATCGGGCAGAGCCATATTAGTGGAGATGGAACCAACTTCCAAGTCTCTGGGACCTTCAGAAAAAAAGTTATTGAAGAATATCTTGAACTCCTATAGGTTTTCATCCCTAACCCTAACCCTAATCACAACCCAAAAATCAAACACAAATCACAACCCTAACCCTACCCCTTCCAAAGGTCGTAGAAGCTCGGGGGTGGTACCAATGGATCGGGCATACTCACATTAGTGGGGATGGAACCAACTTCCAAGTCTCTATGACCTACAGAAAAAAAGTTATTGAAGAATATCCTGATCTCCAATGGGTATTCATTCCTAACCCTAACCCTAAGCACAGCCCTAACCCTAACCCTAATCACAACCCTAACCCTAACCCTAATTGCAACCCTAACCCATATTCACCATAGGGTGAATAACTCCGCGCTGCTTGCTCGAAACGTGCTGAAATTTGGTGTGGTCACGTGGCAGGCTACCCTTTATGAATCATGAAAGGCCCAAGTCTCTAGACCTTTCGGAAAAAAAGTTATTCGAAAATATCTTGTACTTTTTTGGGGAGATTTGGTGGTTTCACCACTTCCGAAGGTCATAGAAGCTCGGGGATGGTCCCAATGGATCGGGCAGAGCCATATTAGTGGAGATGGAACCAACTTCCAAGTCTCTATGACCTTCAGAAAAAAAGTTATTGAAGAATATCTTGAACTCCTATAGGTTTTCATCCCTAACCCTAACCCTAATCACAACCCAAAAATCAAACACAAATCACAACCCTAACCCTACCCCTTCCAAAGGTCGTAGAAGCTCGGGGGTGGTACCAATGGATCGGGCATACCCACATTAGTGGGGATGGAACCAACTTCCAAGTCTCTATGACCTACAGAAAAAAAGTTATTGAAGAATATCCTGATCTCCAATGGGTATTCATTCCTAACCCTAACCCTAACCCTAAGCACAGCCCTAACCCTAACCCTAATCACAACCCTAACCCTAACCCTAATTGCAACCCTAACCCATATTCACCATAGGGTGAATAACTCCGTGCTGCTTGCTCGAAACGTGCTGAAATTTGGTGTGGTCACGTGGCAGCCTACCCTTTATGAATCTTGAAAGGCCCAAGTCTCTAGGCCTTTCGGAAAAAAAGTTATTCGAAAATATCTTGTACTTTTTTGGGGAGATTTGGTGGTTTCACCTTTTCCGAAGGTCGTAGAAGCTCGGGGATGGTCCCAATGGATCGGGCAGAGCCATATTAGTGGAGATGGAACCAACTTCCAAGTCTCTATGACATTCAGAAAAAAAGTTATTGAAGAATATCTTGAACTCCTATAGGTTTTCATCCCTAACCCTAACCCTAATCACAACCCAAAAATCAAACACAAATCACAACCCTAACCCTACCCCTTCCAAAGGTCGTAGAAGCTTGGGGGTGGTACCAATGGATCGGGCATACTCACATTAGTGGGGATGGAACCAACTTCCAAGTCTCTATGACCTACAGAAAAAAAGTTATTGAAGAATATCCTGATCTCCAATGGGTATTCATTCCTAACCCTAACCCTAAGCACAGCCCTAACCCTAACCCTAATCACAACCCTAACCCTAACCCTAATTGCAACCCTAACCCATATTCACCATAGGGTGAATAACTCCGCGCTGCTTGCTCGAAACGTGCTGAAATTTGGTGTGGTCACGTGGCAGGCTACCCTTTATGAATCATGAAAGGCCCAAGTCTCTAGACCTTTCGGAAAAAAAGTTATTCGAAAATATCTTGTACTTTTTTGGGGAGATTTGGTGGTTTCACCATTTCCGAAGGTCGTAGAAGCTCGGGGATGGTCCCAATGGATCGGGCAGAGCCATATTAGTGGAGATGGAACCAACTTCCAAGTCTCTATGACATTCAGAAAAAAAGTTATTGAAGAATATCTTGAACTCCTATAGGTTTTCATCCCTAACCCTAACCCTAATCACAACCCAAAAATCAAACACAAATCACAACCCTAACCCTACCCCTTCCAAAGGTCGTAGAAGCTCGGGGGTGGTACCAATGGATCGGGCATACTCACATTAGTGGGGATGGAACCAACTTCCAAGTCTCTATGACCTACAGAAAAAAAGTTATTGAAGAATATCCTGATCTCCAATGGGTATTCATTCCTAACCCTAACCCTAAGCACAGCCCTAACCCTAACCCTAATCACAACCCTAACCCTAACCCTAATTGCAACCCTAACCCATATTCACCATAGGGTGAATAACTCCGCGCTGCTTGCTCGAAACGTGCTGAAATTTGGTGTGGTCACGTGGCAGGCTACCCTTTATGAATCATGAAAGGCCCAAGTCTCTAGACCTTTCGGAAAAAAAGTTATTCGAAAATATCTTGTACTTTTTTGGGGAGATTTGGTGGTTTCACCATTTCCGAAGGTCGTAGAAGCTCGGGGATGGTCCCAATGGATCGGGCAGAGCCATATTAGTGGAGATGGAACCAACTTCCAAGTCTCTGGGACCTTCAGAAAAAAAGTTATTGAAGAATATCTTGAACTCCTATAGGTTTTCATCCCTAACCCTAACCCTAATCACAACCCAAAAATCAAACACAAATCACAACCCTAACCCTACCCCTTCCAAAGGTCGTAGAAGCTCGGGGGTGGTACCAATGGATCGGGCATACTCACATTAGTGGGGATGGAACCAACTTCCAAGTCTCTATGACCTACAGAAAAAAAGTTATTGAAGAATATCCTGATCTCCAATGGGTATTCATTCCTAACCCTAACCCTAAGCACAGCCCTAACCCTAACCCTAATCACAACCCTAACCCTAACCCTAATTGCAACCCTAACCCATATTCACCATAGGGTGAATAACTCCGCGCTGCTTGCTCGAAACGTGCTGAAATTTGGTGTGGTCACGTGGCAGGCTACCCTTTATGAATCATGAAAGGCCCAAGTCTCTAGACCTTTCGGAAAAAAAGTTATTCGAAAATATCTTGTACTTTTTTGGGGAGATTTGGTGGTTTCACCACTTCCGAAGGTCATAGAAGCTCGGGGATGGTCCCAATGGATCGGGCAGAGCCATATTAGTGGAGATGGAACCAACTTCCAAGTCTCTATGACCTTCAGAAAAAAAGTTATTGAAGAATATCTTGAACTCCTATAGGTTTTCATCCCTAACCCTAACCCTAATCACAACCCAAAAATCAAACACAAATCACAACCCTAACCCTACCCCTTCCAAAGGTCGTAGAAGCTCGGGGGTGGTACCAATGGATCGGGCATACCCACATTAGTGGGGATGGAACCAACTTCCAAGTCTCTATGACCTACAGAAAAAAAGTTATTGAAGAATATCCTGATCTCCAATGGGTATTCATTCCTAACCCTAACCCTAAGCACAGCCCTAACCCTAACCCTAATCACAACCCTAACCCTAACCCTAATTGCAACCCTAACCCATATTCACCATAGGGTGAATAACTCCGTGCTGCTTGCTCGAAACGTGCTGAAATTTGGTGTGGTCACGTGGCAGCCTACCCTTTATGAATCTTGAAAGGCCCAAGTCTCTAGGCCTTTCGGAAAAAAAGTTATTCGAAAATATCTTGTACTTTTTTGGGGAGATTTGGTGGTTTCACCTTTTCCGAAGGTCGTAGAAGCTCGGGGATGGTCCCAATGGATCGGGCAGAGCCATATTAGTGGAGATGGAACCAACTTCCAAGTCTCTATGACATTCAGAAAAAAAGTTATTGAAGAATATCTTGAACTCCTATAGGTTTTCATCCCTAACCCTAACCCTAATCACAACCCAAAAATCAAACACAAATCACAACCCTAACCCTACCCCTTCCAAAGGTCGTAGAAGCTTGGGGGTGGTACCAATGGATCGGGCATACTCACATTAGTGGGGATGGAACCAACTTCCAAGTCTCTATGACCTACAGAAAAAAAGTTATTGAAGAATATCCTGATCTCCAATGGGTATTCATTCCTAACCCTAACCCTAAGCACAGCCCTAACCCTAACCCTAATCACAACCCTAACCCTAACCCTAATTGCAACCCTAACCCATATTCACCATAGGGTGAATAACTCCGCGCTGCTTGCTCGAAACGTGCTGAAATTTGGTGTGGTCACGTGGCAGGCTACCCTTTATGAATCATGAAAGGCCCAAGTCTCTAGACCTTTCGGAAAAAAAGTTATTCGAAAATATCTTGTACTTTTTTGGGGAGATTTGGTGGTTTCACCATTTCCGAAGGTCGTAGAAGCTCGGGGATGGTCCCAATGGATCGGGCAGAGCCATATTAGTGGAGATGGAACCAACTTCCAAGTCTCTATGACATTCAGAAAAAAAGTTATTGAAGAATATCTTGAACTCCTATAGGTTTTCATCCCTAACCCTAACCCTAATCACAACCCAAAAATCAAACACAAATCACAACCCTAACCCTACCCCTTCCAAAGGTCGTAGAAGCTCGGGGGTGGTACCAATGGATCGGGCATACTCACATTAGTGGGGATGGAACCAACTTCCAAGTCTCTATGACCTACAGAAAAAAAGTTATTGAAGAATATCCTGATCTCCAATGGGTATTCATTCCTAACCCTAACCCTAAGCACAGCCCTAACCCTAACCCTAATCACAACCCTAACCCTAACCCTAATTGCAACCCTAACCCATATTCACCATAGGGTGAATAACTCCGCGCTGCTTGCTCGAAACGTGCTGAAATTTGGTGTGGTCACGTGGCAGGCTACCCTTTATGAATCATGAAAGGCCCAAGTCTCTAGACCTTTCGGAAAAAAAGTTATTCGAAAATATCTTGTACTTTTTTGGGGAGATTTGGTGGTTTCACCATTTCCGAAGGTCGTAGAAGCTCGGGGATGGTCCCAATGGATCGGGCAGAGCCATATTAGTGGAGATGGAACCAACTTCCAAGTCTCTGGGACCTTCAGAAAAAAAGTTATTGAAGAATATCTTGAACTCCTATAGGTTTTCATCCCTAACCCTAACCCTAATCACAACCCAAAAATCAAACACAAATCACAACCCTAACCCTACCCCTTCCAAAGGTCGTAGAAGCTCGGGGGTGGTACCAATGGATCGGGCATACTCACATTAGTGGGGATGGAACCAACTTCCAAGTCTCTATGACCTACAGAAAAAAGGTTATTGAAGAATATCCTGATCTCCAATGGGTATTCATTCCTAACCCTAACCCTAAGCACAGCCCTAACCCTAACCCTAATCACAACCCTAACCCTAACCCTAATTGCAACCCTAACCCATATTCACCATAGGGTGAATAACTCCGCGCTGCTTGCTCGAAACGTGCTGAAATTTGGTGTGGTCACGTGGCAGGCTACCCTTTATGAATCATGAAAGGCCCAAGTCTCTAGACCTTTCGGAAAAAAAGTTATTCGAAAATATCTTGTACTTTTTTGGGGAGATTTGGTGGTTTCACCACTTCCGAAGGTCATAGAAGCTCGGGGATGGTCCCAATGGATCGGGCAGAGCCATATTAGTGGAGATGGAACCAACTTCCAAGTCTCTATGACCTTCAGAAAAAAAGTTATTGAAGAATATCTTGAACTCCTATAGGTTTTCATCCCTAACCCTAACCCTAATCACAACCCAAAAATCAAACACAAATCACAACCCTAACCCTACCCCTTCCAAAGGTCGTAGAAGCTCGGGGGTGGTACCAATGGATCGGGCATACCCACATTAGTGGGGATGGAACCAACTTCCAAGTCTCTATGACCTACAGAAAAAAAGTTATTGAAGAATATCCTGATCTCCAATGGGTATTCATTCCTAACCCTAACCCTAAGCACAGCCCTAACCCTAACCCTAATCACAACCCTAACCCTAACCCTAATTGCAACCCTAACCCATATTCACCATAGGGTGAATAACTCCGCGCTGCTTGCTCGAAACGTGCTGAAATTTGGTGTGGTCACGTGGCAGGCTACCCTTTATGAATCATGAAAGGCCCAAGTCTCTAGACCTTTCGGAAAAAAAGTTATTCGAAAATATCTTGTACTTTTTTGGGGAGATTTGGTGGTTTCACCATTTCCGAAGGTCGTAGAAGCTCGGGGATGGTCCCAATGGATCGGGCAGAGCCATATTAGTGGAGATGGAACCAACTTCCAAGTCTCTATGACCTTCAGAAAAAAAGTTATTGAAGAATATCTTGAACTCCTATAGGTTTTCATCCCTAACCCTAACCCTAATCACAACCCAAAAATCAAACACAAATCACAACCCTAACCCTACCCCTTCCAAAGGTCGTAGAAGCTCGGGGGTGGTACCAATGGATCGGGCATACCCACATTAGTGGGGATGGAACCAACTTCCAAGTCTCTATGACCTACAGAAAAAAAGTTATTGAAGAATATCCTGATCTCCAATGGGTATTCATTCCTAACCCTAACCCTAAGCACAGCCCTAACCCTAATTGCAACCCTAACCCATATTCACCATAGGGTGAATAACTCCGCGCTGCTTGCTCGAAACGTTCTGAAATTTGGTGTGGTCACGTGGCAGGCTACCCTTCATGAATCATGAAAGGCCCAAGTCTCTAGACCTTTCGGAAAAAAAGTTATTCGAAAATATCTTGTACTTTTTTGGAGAGATTTGGTGGTTTCACCATTTCCGAAGGTCGTAGAAGCTCGGGGATGGTCCCAATGGATCGGGCAGAGCCATATTAGTGGAGATGGAACCAACTTCCAAGTCTCTATGACATTCAGAAAAAAAGTTATTGAAGAATATCTTGAACTCCTATAGGTTTTCATCCCTAACCCTAACCCTAATCACAACCCAAAAATCAAACACAAATCACAACCCTAACCCTACCCCTTCCAAAGGTCGTAGAAGCTCGGGGGTGGTACCAATGGATCGGGCATACCCACATTAGTGGGGATGGAACCAACTTCCATCTCTCTATGACCTACAGAAAAAAAGTTATTGAAGAATATCCTGATCTCCAATGGGTATTCATTCCTAACCCTAACCCTAAGCACAGCCCTAACCCTAACCCTAATCACAACCCTAACCCTAACCCTAATTGCAACCCTAACCCATATTCACCATAGGGTGAATAACTCCGCGCTGCTTGCTCGAAACGTGCTGAAATTTGGTGTGGTCACGTGGCAGGCTACCCTTTATGAATCATGAAAGGCCCAAGTCTCTAGACCTTTCGGAAAAAAAGTTATTCGAAAATATCTTGTACTTTTTTGGGGAGATTTGGTGGTTTCACCATTTCCGAAGGTCGTAGAAGCTCGGGGATGGTCCCAATGGATCGGGCAGAGCCATATTAGTGGAGATGGAACCAACTTCCAAGTCTCTATGACATTCAGAAAAAAAGTTATTGAAGAATATCTTGAACTCCTATAGGTTTTCATCCCTAACCCTAACCCTAATCACAACCCAAAAATCAAACACAAATCACAACCCTAACCCTACCCCTTCCAAAGGTCGTAGAAGCTCGGGGGTAGTACCAATGGATCGGGCATACCCACATTAGTGGGGATGGAACCAACTTCCAAGTCTCTATGACCTACAGAAAAAAAGTTATTGAAGAATATCCTGATCTCCAATGGGTATTCATTCCTAACCCTAACCCTAAGCACAGCCCTAACCCTAATCACAACCCTAACCCTAATTGCAACCCTAACCCATATTCACCATAGGGTGAATAACTCCGCGCTGCTTGCTCGAAACGTGCTGAAATTTGGTGTGGTCACGTGGCAGGCTACCCTTTATGAATCATGAAAGGCCCAAGTCTCTAGACCTTTCGGAAAAAAAGTTATTCGAAAATATCTTGTACTTTTTTGGGGAGATTTGGTGGTTTCACCATTTCCGAAGGTCGTAGAAGCTCGGGGATGGTCCCAATGGATCGGGCAGAGCCATATTAGTGGAGATGGAACCAACTTCCAAGTCTCTATGACATTCAGAAAAAAAGTTATTGAAGAATATCTTGAACTCCTATAGGTTTTCATCCCTAACCCTAACCCTAATCACAACCCAAAAATCAAACACAAATCACAACCCTAACCCTACCCCTTCCAAAGGTCGTAGAAGCTTGGGGGTGGTACCAATGGATCGGGCATACTCACATTAGTGGGGATGGAACCAACTTCCAAGTCTCTATGACCTACAGAAAAAAAGTTATTGAAGAATATCCTGATCTCCAATGGGTATTCATTCCTAACCCTAACCCTAAGCACAGCCCTAACCCTAACCCTAATCACAACCCTAACCCTAACCCTAATTGCAACCCTCACCCATATTCACCATAGGGTGAATAACTCCGCGCTGCTTGCTCGAAACGTGCTGAAATTTGGTGTGGTCACGTGGCAGGCTACCCTTTATGAATCATGAAAGGCCCAAGTCTCTAGACCTTTCGGAAAAAAAGTTATTCGAAAATATCTTGTACTTTTTTGGGGAGATTTGGTGGTTTCACCATTTCCGAAGGTCGTAGAAGCTCGGGGATGGTCCCAATGGATCGGGCAGAGCCATATTAGTGGAGATGGAACCAACTTCCAAGTCTCTATGACATTCAGAAAAAAAGTTATTGAAGAATATCTTGAACTCCTATAGGTTTTCATCCCTAACCCTAACCCTAATCACAACCCAAAAATCAAACACAAATCACAACCCTAACCCTACCCCTTCCAAAGGTCGTAGAAGCTCGGGGGTAGTACCAATGGATCGGGCATACCCACATTAGTGGGGATGGAACCAACTTCCAAGTCTCTATGACCTACAGAAAAAAAAGTTATTGAAGAATATCCTGATCTCCAATGGGTATTCATTCCTAACCCTAACCCTAAGCACAGCCCTAACCCTAATCACAACCCTAACCCTAATTGCAACCCTAACCCATATTCACCATAGGGTGAATAACTCCGCGCTGCTTGCTTGAAACGTGCTGAAATTTGGTGTGGTCACGTGGCAGGCTACCCTTTATGAATCATGAAAGGCCCAAGTCTCTAGACCTTTCGGAAAAAAAGTTATTCGAAAATATCTTGTACTTTTTTGGGGAGATTTGGTGGTTTCACCATTTCCGAAGGTCGTAGAAGCTCGGGGATGGTCCCAATGGATCGGGCAGAGCCATATTAGTGGAGATGGAACCAACTTCCAAGTCTCTATGACATTCAGAAAAAAAGTTATTGAAGAATATCTTGAACTCCTATAGGTTTTCATCCCTAACCCTAACCCTAATCACAACCCAAAAATCAAACACAAATCACAACCCTAACCCTACCCCTTCCAAAGGTTGTAGAAGCTCGGGGGTGGTACCAATGGATCGGGCATACTCACATTAGTGGGGATGGAACCAACTTCCAAGTCTCTATGACCTACAGAAAAAAAGTTATTGAAGAATATCCTGATCTCCAATGGGTATTCATTCCTAACCCTAACCCTAAGCACAGCCCTAACCCTAACCCTAATCACAACCCTAACCCTAACCCTAATTGCAACCCTAACCCATATTCACCATAGGGTGAATAACTCCGCGCTGCTTGCTCGAAACGTGCTGAAATTTGGTGTGGTCACGTGGCAGGCTACCCTTTATGAATCATGAAAGGCCCAAGTCTCTAGACCTTTCGGAAAAAAAGTTATTCGAAAATATCTTGTACTTTTTTGGGGAGATTTGGTGGTTTCACCATTTCCGAAGGTCGTAGAAGCTCGGGGATGGTCCCAATGGATCGGGCAGAGCCATATTAGTGGAGATGGAACCAACTTCCAAGTCTCTATGACATTCAGAAAAAAAGTTATTGAAGAATATCTTGAACTCCTATAGGTTTTCATCCCTAACCCTAACCCTAATCACAACCCAAAAATCAAACACAAATCACAACCCTAACCCTACCCCTTCCAAAGGTCGTAGAAGCTCGGGGGTAGTACCAATGGATCGGGCATACCCACATTAGTGGGGATGGAACCAACTTCCAAGTCTCTATGACCTACAGAAAAAAAGTTATTGAAGAATATCCTGATCTCCAATGGGTATTCATTCCTAACCCTAACCCTAAGCACAGCCCTAACCCTAATCACAACCCTAACCCTAATTGCAACCCTAACCCATATTCACCATAGGGTGAATAACTCCGCGCTGCTTGCTCGAAACGTGCTGAAATTTGGTGTGGTCACGTGGCAGGCTACCCTTTATGAATCATGAAAGGCCCAAGTCTCTAGACCTTTCGGAAAAAAAGTTATTCGAAAATATCTTGTACTTTTTTGGGGAGATTTGGTGGTTTCACCATTTCCGAAGGTCGTAGAAGCTCGGGGATGGTCCCAATGGATCGGGCAGAGCCATATTAGTGGAGATGGAACCAACTTCCAAGTCTCTATGACATTCAGAAAAAAAGTTATTGAAGAATATCTTGAACTCCTATAGGTTTTCATCCCTAACCCTAACCCTAATCACAACCCAAAAATCAAACACAAATCACAACCCTAACCCTACCCCTTCCAAAGGTCGTAGAAGCTCGGGGGTGGTACCAATGGATCGGGCATACTCACATTAGTGGGGATGGAACCAACTTCCAAGTCTCTATGACCTACAGAAAAAAAGTTATTGAAGAATATCCTGATCTCCAATGGGTATTCATTCCTAACCCTAACCCTAAGCACAGCCCTAACCCTAACCCTAATCACAACCCTAACCCTAACCCTAATTGCAACCCTAACCCATATTCACCATAGGGTGAATAACTCCGCGCTGCTTGCTCGAAACGTGCTGAAATTTGGTGTGGTCACGTGGCAGGCTACCCTTTATGAATCATGAAAGGCCCAAGTCTCTAGACCTTTCGGAAAAAAAGTTATTCGAAAATATCTTGTACTTTTTTGGGGAGATTTGGTGGTTTCACCATTTCCGAAGGTCGTAGAAGCTCGGGGATGGTCCCAATGGATCGGGCAGAGCCATATTAGTGGAGATGGAACCAACTTCCAAGTCTCTATGACATTCAGAAAAAAAGTTATTGAAGAATATCTTGAACTCCTATAGGTTTTCATCCCTAACCCTAACCCTAATCACAACCCAAAAATCAAACACAAATCACAACCCTAACCCTACCCCTTCCAAAGGTCGTAGAAGCTCGGGGCTGGTACCAATGGATCGGGCATACTCACATTAGTGGGGATGGAACCAACTTCCAAGTCTCTATGACCTACAGAAAAAAAGTTATTGAAGAATATCCTGATCTCCAATGGGTATTCATTCCTAACCCTAACCCTAAGCACAGCCCTAACCCTAACCCTAATCACAACCCTAACCCTAACCCTAATTGCAACCCTAACCCATATTCACCATAGGGTGAATAACTCTGCGCTGCTTGCTCGAAACGTGCTGAAATTTGGTGTGGTCACGTGGCAGGCTACCCTTTATGAATCATGAAAGGCCCAAGTCTCTAGACCTTTCGGAAAAAAAGTTATTCGAAAATATCTTGTACTTTTTTGGGGAGATTTGGTGGTTTCACCATTTCCGAAGGTCGTAGAAGCTCGGGGATGGTCCCAATGGATCGGGCAGAGCCATATTAGTGGAGATGGAACCAACTTCCAAGTCTCTATGACCTTCAGAAAAAAAGTTATTGAAGAATATCTTGAACTCCTATAGGTTTTCATCCCTAACCCTAACCCTAATCACAACCCAAAAATCAAACACAAATCACAACCCTAACCCTACCCCTTCCAAAGGTCGTAGAAGCTCGGGGGTGGTACCAATGGATCGGGCATACTCACATTAGTGGGGATGGAACCAACTTCCAAGTCTCTATGACCTACAGAAAAAAAGTTATTGAAGAATATCCTGATCTCCAATGGGTATTCATTCCTAACCCTAACCCTAAGCACAGCCCTAACCCTAACCCTAATCACAACCCTAACCCTAACCCTAATTGCAACCCTAACCCATATTCACCATAGGGTGAATAACTCCGCGCTGCTTGCTCGAAACGTGCTGAAATTTGGTGTGGTCACGTGGCAGGCTACCCTTTATGAATCATGAAAGGCCCAAGTCTCTAGACCTTTCGGAAAAAAAGTTATTCGAAAATATCTTGTACTTTTTTGGGGAGATTTGGTGGTTTCACCATTTCCGAAGGTCGTAGAAGCTCGGGGATGGTCCCAATGGATCGGGCAGAGCCATATTAGTGGAGATGGAACCAACTTCCAAGTCTCTATGACCTTCAGAAAAAAAGTTATTGAAGAATATCTTGAACTCCTATAGGTTTTCATCCCTAACCCTAACCCTAATCACAACCCAAAAATCAAACACAAATCACAACCCTAACCCTACCCCTTCCAAAGGTCGTAGAAGCTCGGGGGTGGTACCAATGGATCGGGCATACCCACATTAGTGGGGATGGAACCAACTTCCAAGTCTCTATGACCTACAGAAAAAAAGTTATTGAAGAATATCCTGATCTCCAATGGGTATTCATTCCTAACCCTAACCCTAAGCACAGCCCTAACCCTAACCCTAATCACAACCCTAACCCTAACCCTAATTGTAACCCTAACCCATATTCACCATAGGGTGAATAACTCCGCGCTGCTTGCTCGAAACGTGCTGAAATTTGGTGTGGTCACGTGGCAGGCTACCCTTTATGAATCATGAAAGGCCCAAGTCTCTAGACCTTTCGGAAAAAAAGTTATTCGAAAATATCTTGTACTTTTTTGGGGAGATTTGGTGGTTTCACCATTTCCGAAGGTCGTAGAAGCTCGGGGATGGTCCCAATGGATCGGGCAGAGCCATATTAGTGGAGATGGAACCAACTTCCAAGTCTCTATGACATTCAGAAAAAAAGTTATTGAAGAATATCTTGAACTCCTATAGGTTTTCATCCCTAACCCTAACCCTAATCACAACCCAAAAATCAAACACAAATCACAACCCTAACCCTACCCCTTCCAAAGGTCGTAGAAGCTTGGGGGTGGTACCAATGGATCGGGCATACTCACATTAGTGGGGATGGAACCAACTTCCAAGTCTCTATGACCTACAGAAAAAAAGTTATTGAAGAATATCCTGATCTCCAATGGGTATTCATTCCTAACCCTAACCCTAAGCACAGCCCTAACCCTAACCCTAATCACAACCCTAACCCTAACCCTAATTGCAACCCTAACCCATATTCACCATAGGGTGAATAACTCCGCGCTGCTTGCTCGAAACGTGCTGAAATTTGGTGTGGTCACGTGGCAGGCTACCCTTTATGAATCATGAAAGGCCCAAGTCTCTAGACCTTTCGGAAAAAAAGTTATTCGAAAATATCTTGTACTTTTTTGGGGAGATTTGGTGGTTTCACCATTTCCGAAGGTCGTAGAAGCTCGGGGATGGTCCCAATGGATCGGGCAGAGCCATATTAGTGGAGATGGAACCAACTTCCAAGTCTCTATGACATTCAGAAAAAAAGTTATTGAAGAATATCTTGAACTCCTATAGGTTTTCATCCCTAACCCTAACCCTAATCACAACCCAAAAATCAAACACAAATCACAACCCTAACCCTACCCCTTCCAAAGGTCGTAGAAGCTCGGGGGTAGTACCAATGGATCGGGCATACCCACATTAGTGGGGATGGAACCAACTTCCAAGTCTCTATGACCTACAGAAAAAAAAGTTATTGAAGAATATCCTGATCTCCAATGGGTATTCATTCCTAACCCTAACCCTAAGCACAGCCCTAACCCTAATCACAACCCTAACCCTAATTGCAACCCTAACCCATATTCACCATAGGGTGAATAACTCCGCGCTGCTTGCTTGAAACGTGCTGAAATTTGGTGTGGTCACGTGGCAGGCTACCCTTTATGAATCATGAAAGGCCCAAGTCTCTAGACCTTTCGGAAAAAAAGTTATTCGAAAATATCTTGTACTTTTTTGGGGAGATTTGGTGGTTTCACCATTTCCGAAGGTCGTAGAAGCTCGGGGATGGTCCCAATGGATCGGGCAGAGCCATATTAGTGGAGATGGAACCAACTTCCAAGTCTCTATGACATTCAGAAAAAAAGTTATTGAAGAATATCTTGAACTCCTATAGGTTTTCATCCCTAACCCTAACCCTAATCACAACCCAAAAATCAAACACAAATCACAACCCTAACCCTACCCCTTCCAAAGGTTGTAGAAGCTCGGGGGTGGTACCAATGGATCGGGCATACTCACATTAGTGGGGATGGAACCAACTTCCAAGTCTCTATGACCTACAGAAAAAAAGTTATTGAAGAATATCCTGATCTCCAATGGGTATTCATTCCTAACCCTAACCCTAAGCACAGCCCTAACCCTAACCCTAATCACAACCCTAACCCTAACCCTAATTGCAACCCTAACCCATATTCACCATAGGGTGAATAACTCCGCGCTGCTTGCTCGAAACGTGCTGAAATTTGGTGTGGTCACGTGGCAGGCTACCCTTTATGAATCATGAAAGGCCCAAGTCTCTAGACCTTTCGGAAAAAAAGTTATTCGAAAATATCTTGTACTTTTTTGGGGAGATTTGGTGGTTTCACCATTTCCGAAGGTCGTAGAAGCTCGGGGATGGTCCCAATGGATCGGGCAGAGCCATATTAGTGGAGATGGAACCAACTTCCAAGTCTCTATGACATTCAGAAAAAAAGTTATTGAAGAATATCTTGAACTCCTATAGGTTTTCATCCCTAACCCTAACCCTAATCACAACCCAAAAATCAAACACAAATCACAACCCTAACCCTACCCCTTCCAAAGGTCGTAGAAGCTCGGGGGTAGTACCAATGGATCGGGCATACCCACATTAGTGGGGATGGAACCAACTTCCAAGTCTCTATGACCTACAGAAAAAAAGTTATTGAAGAATATCCTGATCTCCAATGGGTATTCATTCCTAACCCTAACCCTAAGCACAGCCCTAACCCTAATCACAACCCTAACCCTAATTGCAACCCTAACCCATATTCACCATAGGGTGAATAACTCCGCGCTGCTTGCTCGAAACGTGCTGAAATTTGGTGTGGTCACGTGGCAGGCTACCCTTTATGAATCATGAAAGGCCCAAGTCTCTAGACCTTTCGGAAAAAAAGTTATTCGAAAATATCTTGTACTTTTTTGGGGAGATTTGGTGGTTTCACCATTTCCGAAGGTCGTAGAAGCTCGGGGATGGTCCCAATGGATCGGGCAGAGCCATATTAGTGGAGATGGAACCAACTTCCAAGTCTCTATGACATTCAGAAAAAAAGTTATTGAAGAATATCTTGAACTCCTATAGGTTTTCATCCCTAACCCTAACCCTAATCACAACCCAAAAATCAAACACAAATCACAACCCTAACCCTACCCCTTCCAAAGGTCGTAGAGGCTCGGGGGTAGTACCAATGGATCGGGCATACCCACATTAGTGGGGATGGAACCAACTTCCAAGTCTCTATGACCTACAGAAAAAAAGTTATTGAAGAATATCCTGATCTCCAATGGGTATTCATTCCTAACCCTAACCCTAAGCACAGCCCTAACCCTAATCACAACCCTAACCCTAATTGCAACCCTAACCCATATTCACCATAGGGTGAATAACTCCGCGCTGCTTGCTCGAAACGTGCTGAAATTTGGTGTGGTCACGTGGCAGGCTACCCTTTATGAATCATGAAAGGCCCAAGTCTCTAGACCTTTCGGAAAAAAAGTTATTCGAAAATATCTTGTACTTTTTTGGGGAGATTTGGTGGTTTCACCATTTCCGAAGGTCGTAGAAGCTCGGGGATGGTCCCAATGGATCGGGCAGAGCCATATTAGTGGAGATGGAACCAACTTCCAAGTCTCTATGACATTCAGAAAAAAAGTTATTGAAGAATATCTTGAACTCCTATAGGTTTTCATCCCTAACCCTAACCCTAATCACAACCCAAAAATCAAACACAAATCACAACCCTAACCCTACCCCTTCCAAAGGTTGTAGAAGCTCGGGGGTGGTACCAATGGATCGGGCATACTCACATTAGTGGGGATGGAACCAACTTCCAAGTCTCTATGACCTACAGAAAAAAAGTTATTGAAGAATATCCTGATCTCCAATGGGTATTCATTCCTAACCCTAACCCTAAGCACAGCCCTAACCCTAACCCTAATCACAACCCTAACCCTAACCCTAATTGCAACCCTAACCCATATTCACCATAGGGTGAATAACTCCGCGCTGCTTGCTCGAAACGTGCTGAAATTTGGTGTGGTCACGTGGCAGGCTACCCTTTATGAATCATGAAAGGCCCAAGTCTCTAGACCTTTCGGAAAAAAAGTTATTCGAAAATATCTTGTACTTTTTTGGGGAGATTTGGTGGTTTCACCATTTCCGAAGGTCGTAGAAGCTCGGGGATGGTCCCAATGGATCGGGCAGAGCCATATTAGTGGAGATGGAACCAACTTCCAAGTCTCTATGACATTCAGAAAAAAAGTTATTGAAGAATATCTTGAACTCCTATAGGTTTTCATCCCTAACCCTAACCCTAATCACAACCCAAAAATCAAACACAAATCACAACCCTAACCCTACCCCTTCCAAAGGTCGTAGAAGCTCGGGGGTAGTACCAATGGATCGGGCATACCCACATTAGTGGGGATGGAACCAACTTCCAAGTCTCTATGACCTACAGAAAAAAAGTTATTGAAGAATATCCTGATCTCCAATGGGTATTCATTCCTAACCCTAACCCTAAGCACAGCCCTAACCCTAATCACAACCCTAACCCTAATTGCAACCCTAACCCATATTCACCATAGGGTGAATAACTCCGCGCTGCTTGCTCGAAACGTGCTGAAATTTGGTGTGGTCACGTGGCAGGCTACCCTTTATGAATCATGAAAGGCCCAAGTCTCTAGACCTTTCGGAAAAAAAGTTATTCGAAAATATCTTGTACTTTTTTGGGGAGATTTGGTGGTTTCACCATTTCCGAAGGTCGTAGAAGCTCGGGGATGGTCCCAATGGATCGGGCAGAGCCATATTAGTGGAGATGGAACCAACTTCCAAGTCTCTATGACATTCAGAAAAAAAGTTATTGAAGAATATCTTGAACTCCTATAGGTTTTCATCCCTAACCCTAACCCTAATCACAACCCAAAAATCAAACACAAATCACAACCCTAACCCTACCCCTTCCAAAGGTCGTAGAAGCTCGGGGGTAGTACCAATGGATCGGGCATACCCACCTTAGTGGGGATGGAACCAACTTCCAAGTCTCTATGACCTACAGAAAAAAAGTTATTGAAGAATATCCTGATCTCCAATGGGTATTCATTCCTAACCCTAACCCTAAGCACAGCCCTAACCCTAATCACAACCCTAACCCTAATTGCAACCCTAACCCATATTCACCATAGGGTGAATAACTCCGCGCTGCTTGCTCGAAACGTGCTGAAATTTGGTGTGGTCACATGGCAGGCTACCCTTTATGAATCATGAAAGGCCCAAGTCTCTAGACCTTTCGGAAAAAAAGTTATTCGAAAATATCTTGTACTTTTTTGGGGAGATTTGGTGGTTTCACCATTTCCGAAGGTCGTAGAAGCTCGGGGATGGTCCCAATGGATCGGGCAGAGCCATATTAGTTGAGATGGAACCAACTTCCAAGTCTCTATGACATTCAGAAAAAAAGTTATTGAAGAATATCTTGAACTCCTATAGGTTTTAATCCCTAACCCTAACCCTAATCACAACCCAAAAATCAAACACAAATCACAACCCTAACCCTACCCCTTCCAAAGGTCGTAGAAGCTCGGGGGTAGTACCAATGGATCGGGCATACCCACATTAGTGTGGATGGAACCAACTTCCAAGTCTCTATGACCTACAGAAAAAAAGTTATTGAAGAATATCCTGATCTCCAATGGGTATTCATTCCTAACCCTAACCCTAAGCACAGCCCTAACCCTAATCACAACCCTAACCCTAATTGCAAACCTAACCCATATTCACCATAGGGTGAATAACTCCGTGCTGCTTGCTCGAAACGTGCTGAAATTTGGTGTGGTCACGTTGCAGGCTACCCTTTATGAATCATGAAAGGCCCAAGTCTCTAGACCTTTCGGAAAAAAAGTTATTCGAAAATATCTTGTACTTTTTTGGGGAGATTTGGTGGTTTCACCATTTCCGAAGGTCGTAGAAGCTCGGGGATGGTCCCAATGGATCGGGCAGAGCCATATTAGTGGAGATGGAACCAACTTCCAAGTCTCTATGACATTCAGAAAAAAAGTTATTGAAGAATATCTTGAACTCCTATAGGTTTTCATCCCTAACCCTAACCCTAATCACAACCCAAAAATCAAACACAAATCACAACCCTAACCCTACCCCTTCCAAAGGTCGTAGAAGCTCGGGGGTAGTACCAATGGATCGGGCATACCCACATTAGTGGGGATGGAACCAACTTCCAAGTCTCTATGACCTACAGAAAAAAAGTTATTGAAGAATATCCTGATCTCCAATGGGTATTCATTCCTAACCCTAACCCTAAGCACAGCCCTAACCCTAATCACAACCCTAACCCTAATTGCAACCCTAACCCATATTCACCATAGGGTGAATAACTCCGCGCTGCTTGCTCGAAACGTGCTGAAATTTGGTGTGGTCACGTGGCAGGCTACCCTTTATGAATCATGAAAGGCCCAAGTCTCTAGACCTTTCGGAAAAAAAGTTATTCGAAAATATCTTGTACTTTTTTGGGGAGATTTGGTGGTTTCACCATTTCCGAAGGTCGTAGAAGCTCGGGGATGGTCCCAATGGATCGGGCAGAGCCATATTAGTGGAGATGGAACCAACTTCCAAGTCTCTATGACATTCAGAAAAAAAGTTATTGAAGAATATCTTGAACTCCTATAGGTTTTAATCCCTAACCCTAACCCTAATCACAACCCAAAAATCAAACACAAATCACAACCCTAACCCTACCCCTTCCAAAGGTCGTAGAAGCTCGGGGGTAGTACCAATGGATCGGGCATACCCACATTAGTGTGGATGGAACCAACTTCCAAGTCTCTATGACCTACAGAAAAAAAGTTATTGAAGAATATCCTGATCTCCAATGGGTATTCATTCCTAACCCTAACCCTAAGCACAGCCCTAACCCTAATCACAACCCTAACCCTAATTGCAAACCTAACCCATATTCACCATAGGGTGAATAACTCCGTGCTGCTTGCTCGAAACGTGCTGAAATTTGGTGTGGTCACGTTGCAGGCTACCCTTTATGAATCATGAAAGGCCCAAGTCTCTAGACCTTTCGGAAAAAAAGTTATTCGAAAATATCTTGTACTTTTTTGGGGAGATTTGGTGGTTTCACCATTTCCGAAGTTCGTAGAAGCTCGGGGATGGTCCCAATGGATCGGGCAGAGCCATATTAGTGGAGATGGAACCAACTTCCAAGTCTCTATGACATTCAGAAAAAAAGTTATTGAAGAATATCTTGAACTCCTATAGGTTTTCATCCCTAACCCTAACCCTAATCACAACCCAAAAATCAAACACAAATCACAACCCTAACCCTACCCCTTCCAAAGGTCGTAGAAGCTCGGGGGTGGTACCAATGGATCGGGCATACTCACATTAGTGGGGATGGAACCAACTTCCAAGTCTCTATGACCTACAGAAAAAAAATTGAAGAATATCCTGATCTCCAATGGGTATTCATTCCTAACCCTAACCCTAAGCACAGCCCTAACCCTAACCCTAATCACAACCCTAACCCTAACCCTAATTGCAACCCTAACCCATATTCACCATAGGGTGAATAACTCCGCGCTGCTTGCTCGAAACGTGCTGAAATTTGGTGTGGTCACGTGGCAGGCTACCCTTTATGAATCATGAAAGGCCCAAGTCTCTAGACCTTTCAGAAAAAAAGTTATTCGAAAATATCTTGTACTTTTTTGGGGAGATTTGGTGGTTTCACCATTTCCGAAGGTCGTAGAAGCTCGGGGATGGTCCCAATGGATCGGGCAGAGCCATATTAGTGGAGATGGAACCAACTTCCAAGTCTCTATGACATTCAGAAAAAAAGTTATTGAAGAATATCTTGAACTCCTATAGGTTTTCATCCCTAACCCTAACCCTAATCACAACCCAAAAATCAAACACAAATCACAACCCTAACCCTACCCCTTCCAAAGGTCGTAGAAGCTCGGGGCTGGTACCAATGGATCGGGCATACTCACATTAGTGGGGATGGAACCAACTTCCAAGTCTCTATGACCTACAGAAAAAAAATTGAAGAATATCCTGATCTCCAATGGGTATTCATTCCTAACCCTAACCCTAAGCACAGCCCTAACCCTAACCCTAATCACAACCCTAACCCTAACCCTAATTGCAACCCTAACCCATATTCACCATAGGGTGAATAACTCCGCGCTGCTTGCTCGAAACGTGCTGAAATTTGGTGTGGTCACGTGGCAGGCTACCCTTTATGAATCATGAAAGGCCCAAGTCTCTAGACCTTTCAGAAAAAAAGTTATTCGAAAATATCTTGTACTTTTTTGGGGAGATTTGGTGGTTTCACCATTTCCGAAGGTCGTAGAAGCTCGGGGATGGTCCCAATGGATCGGGCAGAGCCATATTAGTGGAGATGGAACCAACTTCCAAGTCTCTATGACATTCAGAAAAAAAGTTATTGAAGAATATCTTGAACTCCTATAGGTTTTCATCCCTAACCCTAACCCTAATCACAACCCAAAAATCAAACACAAATCACAACCCTAACCCTACCCCTTCCAAAGGTCGTAGAAGCTCGGTGGTGGTACCAATGGATCGGGCATACCCACATTAGTGGGGATGGAACCAACTTCCAAGTCTCTATGACCTACAGAAAAAAAGTTATTGAAGAATATCCTGATCTCCAATGGGTATTCATTCCTAACCCTAACCCTAAGCACAGCCCTAACCCTAACCCTAATCACAACCCTAACCCTAACCCTAATTGCAACCCTAACCCATATTCACCATAGGGTGAATAACTCCGCGCTGCTTGCTCGAAACGTGCTGAAATTTGGTGTGGTCACGTGGCAGGCTACCCTTTATGAATCATGAAAGGCCCAAGTCTCTAGACCTTTCGGAAAAAAAGTTATTTGAAAATATCTTGTACTTTTTTGGGGAGATTTGGTGGTTTCACCATTTCCGAAGGTCGTAGAAGCTCGGGGATGGTCCCAATGGATCGGGCAGAGCCATATTAGTGGAGATGGAACCAACTCCAATGTCTCTATGACCTACAGAAAAAAAGTTATTGAAGAATATCCTGATCTCCAATGGGTATTCATTCCTAACCCTAACCCTAATCACAACCCAAAAATCAAACACAAATCACAACCCTAACCCTACCCCTTCCAAAGGTCGTAGAAGCTCGGGGGTGGTACCAATGGATCGGGCATACTCACATTAGTGGGGATGGAACCAACTTCCAAGTCTCTATGACCTACAGAAAAAAAATGGAAGAATATCCTGATCTCCAATGGGTATTCATTCCTAACCCTAACCCTAAGCACAGCCCTAACCCTAACCCTAATTGCAACCCTAACCCATATTCACCATAGGGTGAATAACTCCGCGCTGCTTGCTCGAAACGTGCTGAAATTTGGTGTGGTCACGTGGCAGGCTACCCTTTATGAATCATGAAAGGCCCAAGTCTCTAGACCTTTCGGAAAAAAAGTTATTCGAAAATATCTTGTACTTTTTTGGGGAGATTTGGTGGTTTCACCATTTCCGAAGGTCGTAGAAGCTCAGGGATGGTCCCAATGGATCGGGCAGAGCCATATTAGTGGAGATGGAACCAACTTCCAAGTCTCTATGACATTCAGAAAAAAAGTTATTGAAGAATATCTTGAACTCCTATAGGTTTTCATCCCTAACCCTAACCCTAATCACAACCCAAAAATCAAACACAAATCACAACCCTAACCCTACCCCTTCCAAAGGTCGTAGAAGCTCGGGGGTGGTACCAATGGATCGGGCATACCCACATTAGTTGGGATGGAACCAACTTCCAAGTCTCTATGACCTACAGAAAAAAAGTTATTGAAGAATATCCTGATCTCCAATGGGTATTCATTCCTAACCCTAAGCACAGCCCTAACCCTAACCCTAAGCACAGCCCTAAACCTAACCCTAATCACAACCCTAACCCTAACCCTAATTGCAACCCTAACCCATATTCACCATAGGGTGAATAACTCCGCGCTGCTTGCTCGAAACGTGCTGAAATTTGGTGTGGTCACGTGGCAGGCTACCCTTTATGAATCATGAAAGGCCCAAGTCTCTAGACCTTTCGGAAAAAAAGTTATTCGAAAATATCTTGTACTTTTTTGGGGAGATTTGATGGTTCCACCATTTCCGAAGGTCGTAGAAGCTCGGGGATGGTCCCAATGGATTGGGCAGAGCCATATTAGTGGAGATGGAACCATCTTCCAAGTCTCTATGACATTCAGAAAAAAAGTTATTGAAGAATATCTTGAACTCCTATAGGTTTTCATCCCTAACCCTAACCCTAATCACAACCCAAAAATCAAACACAAATCACAACCCTAACCCTACCCCTTCCAAAGGTCGTAGAAGCTCGGGGGTGGTACCAATGGATCGGGCATACCCACATTAGTGGGGATGGAACCAACTTCCAAGTCTCTATGACCTACAGAAAAAAAGTTATTGAAGAATATCCTGATCTCCAATGGGTATTCATTCCTAACCCTAACCCTAAGCACAGCCCTAACCCTAACCCTAATCACAACCCTAACCCTAACCCTAATTGCAACCCTAACCCATATTCACCATAGGGTGAATAACTCCGCGCTGCTTGCTCGAAACGTGCTGAAATTTGGTGTGGTCACGTGGCAGGCTACCCTTTATGAATCATGAAAGGCCCAAGTCTCTAGACCTTTCGGAAAAAAAGTTATTCGAAAATATCTTGTACTTTTTTGGGGAGATTTGGTGGTTCCACCATTTCCGAAGGTCGTAGAAGCTCGGGGATGGTCCCAATGGATTGGGCAGAGCCATATTAGTGGAGATGGAACCAACTTCCAAGTCTCTATGACATTCAGAAAAAAAGTTATTGAAGAATATCTTGAACTCCTATAGGTTTTCATCCCTAACCCTAACCCTAATCACAACCCAAAAATCAAACACAAATCACAACCCTAACCCTACCCCTTCCAAAGGTCGTAGAAGCTCGGGGGTGGTACCAATGGATCGCGGATACCCACATTAGTGGGGATGGAACCAACTTCCATGTCTCTATGACCTACAGAAAAAAAGTTATTGAAGAATATCCTGATCTCCAATGGGTATTCATTCCTAACCCTAACCCTAAGCACAGCCCTAACCCTAACCCTAATCACAACCCTAACCCTAACCCTAATCACAACCCTAACCCTAACCCTAATTGCAACCCTAACCCATATTCACCATAGGGTGAATAACTCCGCGCTGCTTGCTCGAAACGTGCTGAAATTTGGTGTGGTCACGTGGCAGGCTACCCTTTATGAATCATGAAAGGCCCAAGTCTCTAGACCTTTCGGAAAAAAAGTTATTCGAAAATATCTTGTACTTTTTTGGGGAGATTTGGTGGTTTCACCATTTCCGAAGGTCGTAGAAGCTCGGGGATGGTCCCAATGGATCGGGCAGAGCCATATTAGTGGAGATGGAACCAACTTCCAAGTCTCTATGACATTCAGAAAAAAAGTTATTGAAGAATATCTTGAACTCCTATAGGTTTTCATCCCTAACCCTAACCCTAATCACAACCCAAAAATCAAACACAAATCACAACCCTAATCCTACCCCTTCCAAAGGTCGTAGAAGCTCGGGGGTGGTACCAATGGATCGGGCATACCCACATTAGTGGGGATGGAACCAACTTCCATCTCTCTATGACCTACAGAAAAAAAGTTATTGAAGAATATCCTGATCTCCAATGGGTATTCATTCCTAACCCTAACCCTTAGCACAGCCCTAACCCTAACCCTAATCACAACCCTAACCCTAACCCTAATTGCAACCCTAACCCATATTCACCATAGGGTGAATAACTCCGTGCTGCTTGCTCGAAACGTGCTGAAATTTGGTGTGGTCACGTGGCAGGCTACCCTTTATGAATCATGAAAGGCCCAAGTCTCTAGACCTTTCGGAAAAAAAGTTATTCGAAAATATCTTGTACTTTTTTGGGGAGATTTGGTGGTTTCACCATTTCCGAAGGTCGTAGAAGCTCGGGGATGGTCCCAATGGATTGGGCAGAGCCATATTAGTGGAGATGGAACCAACTTCCAAGTCTCTATGACATTCAGAAAAAAAGTTATTGAAGAATATCTTGAACTCCTATAGGTTTTCATCCCTAACCCTAACCCTAATCACAACCCAAAAATCAAACACAAATCACAACCCTAACCCTACCCCTTCCAAAGGTCGTAGAAGCTCGGGGGTGGTACCAATGGATCGCGGATACCCACATTAGTGGGGATGGAACCAACTTCCATGTCTCTATGACCTACAGAAAAAAAGTTATTGAAGAATATCCTGATCTCCAATGGGTATTCATTCCTAACCCTAACCCTAAGCACAGCCCTAACCCTAACCCTAATCACAACCCTAACCCTAACCCTAATCACAACCCAAAAATCAAACACAAATCACAACCCTAACCCTACCCCTTCCAAAGGTCGTAGAAGCTCGGGGGTGGTACCAATGGATCGGGCATACCCACATTAGTGGGGATGGAACCAACTTCCATGTCTCTATGACCTACAGAAAAAAAGTTATTGAAGAATATCCTGATCTCCAATGGGTATTCATTCCTAACCCTAACCCTAAGCACAGCCCTAACCCTAACCCTAATCACAACCCTAACCCTAACCCTAATTGCAACCCTAACCCATATTCACCATAGGGTGAATAACTCCGCGCTGCTTGCTCGAAACGTGCTGAAATTTGGTGTGGTCACGTGGCAGGCTACCCTTTATGAATCATGAAAGGCCCAAGTCTCTAGACCTTTCAGAAAAAAAGTTTTTCGAAAATATCTTGTACTTTTTTGGGGAGATTTGGTGGTTTCACCATTTCCGAAGGTCGTAGAAGCTCGGGGATGGTCCCAATGGATCGGGCAGAGCCATATTAGTGGAGATGGAACCAACTTCCAAGTCTCTATGACATTCAGAAAAAAAGTTATTGAAGAATATCTTGAACTCCTATAGGTTTTAATCCCTAACCCTAACCCTAATCACAACCCAAAAATCAAACACAAATCACAACCCTAACCCTACCCCTTCCAAAGGTCGTAGAAGCTCGGGGGTAGTACCAATGGATCGGGCATACCCACATTAGTGTGGATGGAACCAACTTCCAAGTCTCTATGACCTACAGAAAAAAAGTTATTGAAGAATATCCTGATCTCCAATGGGTATTCATTCCTAACCCTAACCCTAAGCACAGCCCTAACCCTAATCACAACCCTAACCCTAATTGCAAACCTAACCCATATTCACCATAGGGTGAATAACTCCGTGCTGCTTGCTCGAAACGTGCTGAAATTTGGTGTGGTCACGTTGCAGGCTACCCTTTATGAATCATGAAAGGCCCAAGTCTCTAGACCTTTCGGAAAAAAAGTTATTCGAAAATATCTTGTACTTTTTTGGGGAGATTTGGTGGTTTCACCATTTCCGAAGTTCGTAGAAGCTCGGGGATGGTCCCAATGGATCGGGCAGAGCCATATTAGTGGAGATGGAACCAACTTCCAAGTCTCTATGACATTCAGAAAAAAAGTTATTGAAGAATATCTTGAACTCCTATAGGTTTTCATCCCTAACCCTAACCCTAATCACAACCCAAAAATCAAACACAAATCACAACCCTAACCCTACCCCTTCCAAAGGTCGTAGAAGCTCGGGGGTGGTACCAATGGATCGGGCATACTCACATTAGTGGGGATGGAACCAACTTCCAAGTCTCTATGACCTACAGAAAAAAAATTGAAGAATATCCTGATCTCCAATGGGTATTCATTCCTAACCCTAACCCTAAGCACAGCCCTAACCCTAACCCTAATCACAACCCTAACCCTAACCCTAATTGCAACCCTAACCCATATTCACCATAGGGTGAATAACTCCGCGCTGCTTGCTCGAAACGTGCTGAAATTTGGTGTGGTCACGTGGCAGGCTACCCTTTATGAATCATGAAAGGCCCAAGTCTCTAGACCTTTCAGAAAAAAAGTTATTCGAAAATATCTTGTACTTTTTTGGGGAGATTTGGTGGTTTCACCATTTCCGAAGGTCGTAGAAGCTCGGGGATGGTCCCAATGGATCGGGCAGAGCCATATTAGTGGAGATGGAACCAACTTCCAAGTCTCTATGACATTCAGAAAAAAAGTTATTGAAGAATATCTTGAACTCCTATAGGTTTTCATCCCTAACCCTAACCCTAATCACAACCCAAAAATCAAACACAAATCACAACCCTAACCCTACCCCTTCCAAAGGTCGTAGAAGCTCGGTGGTGGTACCAATGGATCGGGCATACCCACATTAGTGGGGATGGAACCAACTTCCAAGTCTCTATGACCTACAGAAAAAAAGTTATTGAAGAATATCCTGATCTCCAATGGGTATTCATTCCTAACCCTAACCCTAAGCACAGCCCTAACCCTAATCACAACCCTAACCCTAATTGCAACCCTAACCCATATTCACCATAGGGTGAATAACTCCGCGCTGCTTGCTCGAAACGTGCTGAAATTTGGTGTGGTCACGTGGCAGGCTACCCTTTATGAATCATGAAAGGCCCAAGTCTCTAGACCTTTCGGAAAAAAAGTTATTCGAAAATATCTTGTACTTTTTTGGGGAGATTTGGTGGTTTCACCATTTCCGAAGGTCGTAGAAGCTCGGGGATGGTCCCAATGGATCGGGCAGAGCCATATTAGTGGAGATGGAACCAACTTCCAAGTCTCTATGACATTCAGAAAAAAAGTTATTGAAGAATATCTTGAACTCCTATAGGTTTTAATCCCTAACCCTAACCCTAATCACAACCCAAAAATCAAACACAAATCACAACCCTAACCCTACCCCTTCCAAAGGTCGTAGAAGCTCGGGGGTAGTACCAATGGATCGGGCATACCCACATTAGTGTGGATGGAACCAACTTCCAAGTCTCTATGACCTACAGAAAAAAAGTTATTGAAGAATATCCTGATCTCCAATGGGTATTCATTCCTAACCCTAACCCTAAGCACAGCCCTAACCCTAATCACAACCCTAACCCTAATTGCAAACCTAACCCATATTCACCATAGGGTGAATAACTCCGTGCTGCTTGCTCGAAACGTGCTGAAATTTGGTGTGGTCACGTGGCAGGCTACCCTTTATGAATCATGAAAGGCCCAAGTCTCTAGACCTTTCGGAAAAAAAGTTATTCGAAAATATCTTGTACTTTTTTGGGGAGATTTGGTGGTTTCACCATTTCCGAAGTTCGTAGAAGCTCGGGGATGGTCCCAATGGATCGGGCAGAGCCATATTAGTGGAGATGGAACCAACTTCCAAGTCTCTATGACATTCAGAAAAAAAGTTATTGAAGAATATCTTGAACTCCTATAGGTTTTCATCCCTAACCCTAACCCTAATCACAACCCAAAAATCAAACACAAATCACAACCCTAACCCTACCCCTTCCAAAGGTCGTAGAAGCTCGGGGGTGGTACCAATGGATCGGGCATACTCACATTAGTGGGGATGGAACCAACTTCCAAGTCTCTATGACCTACAGAAAAAAAATTGAAGAATATCCTGATCTCCAATGGGTATTCATTCCTAACCCTAACCCTAAGCACAGCCCTAACCCTAACCCTAATCACAACCCTAACCCTAACCCTAATTGCAACCCTAACCCATATTCACCATAGGGTGAATAACTCCGCGCTGCTTGCTCGAAACGTGCTGAAATTTGGTGTGGTCACGTGGCAGGCTACCCTTTATGAATCATGAAAGGCCCAAGTCTCTAGACCTTTCAGAAAAAAAGTTATTCGAAAATATCTTGTACTTTTTTGGGGAGATTTGGTGGTTTCACCATTTCCGAAGGTCATAGAAGCTCGGGGATGGTCCCAATGGATCGGGCAGAGCCATATTAGTGGAGATGGAACCAACTTCCAAGTCTCTATGACATTCAGAAAAAAAGTTATTGAAGAATATCTTGAACTCCTATAGGTTTTCATCCCTAACCCTAACCCTAATCACAACCCAAAAATCAAACACAAATCACAACCCTAACCCTACCCCTTCCAAAGGTCGTAGAAGCTCGGTGGTGGTACCAATGGATCGGGCATACCCACATTAGTGGGGATGGAACCAACTTCCAAGTCTCTATGACCTACAGAAAAAAAGTTATTGAAGAATATCCTGATCTCCAATGGGTATTCATTCCTAACCCTAACCCTAAGCACAGCCCTAACCCTAACCCTAATCACAACCCTAACCCTAACCCTAATTGCAACCCTAACCCATATTCACCATAGGGTGAATAACTCCGCGCTGCTTGCTCGAAACGTGCTGAAATTTGGTGTGGTCACGTGGCAGGCTACCCTTTATGAATCATGAAAGGCCCAAGTCTCTAGACCTTTCGGAAAAAAAGTTATTTGAAAATATCTTGTACTTTTTTGGGGAGATTTGGTGGTTTCACCATTTCCGAAGGTCGTAGAAGCTCGGGGATGGTCCCAATGGATCGGGCAGAGCCATATTAGTGGAGATGGAACCAACTCCAATGTCTCTATGACCTACAGAAAAAAAGTTATTGAAGAATATCCTGATCTCCAATGGGTATTCATTCCTAACCCTAACCCTAATCACAACCCAAAAATCAAACACAAATCACAACCCTAACCCTACCCCTTCCAAAGGTCGTAGAAGCTCGGGGGTGGTACCAATGGATCGGGCATACTCACATTAGTGGGGATGGAACCAACTTCCAAGTCTCTATGACCTACAGAAAAAAAATGGAAGAATATCCTGATCTCCAATGGGTATTCATTCCTAACCCTAACCCTAAGCACAGCCCTAACCCTAACCCTAATTGCAACCCTAACCCATATTCACCATAGGGTGAATAACTCCGCGCTGCTTGCTCGAAACGTGCTGAAATTTGGTGTGGTCACGTGGCAGGCTACCCTTTATGAATCATGAAAGGCCCAAGTCTCTAGACCTTTCGGAAAAAAAGTTATTCGAAAATATCTTGTACTTTTTTGGGGAGATTTGGTGGTTTCACCATTTCCGAAGGTCGTAGAAGCTCAGGGATGGTCCCAATGGATCGGGCAGAGCCATATTAGTGGAGATGGAACCAACTTCCAAGTCTCTATGACATTCAGAAAAAAAGTTATTGAAGAATATCTTGAACTCCTATAGGTTTTCATCCCTAACCCTAACCCTAATCACAACCCAAAAATCAAACACAAATCACAACCCTAACCCTACCCCTTCCAAAGGTCGTAGAAGCTCGGGGGTGGTACCAATGGATCGGGCATACCCACATTAGTTGGGATGGAACCAACTTCCAAGTCTCTATGACCTACAGAAAAAAAGTTATTGAAGAATATCCTGATCTCCAATGGGTATTCATTCCTAACCCTAAGCACAGCCCTAACCCTAACCCTAAGCACAGCCCTAACCCTAACCCTAATCACAACCCTAACCCTAACCCTAATTGCAACCCTAACCCATATTCACCATAGGGTGAATAACTCCGCGCTGCTTGCTCGAAACGTGCTGAAATTTGGTGTGGTCACGTGGCAGGCTACCCTTTATGAATCATGAAAGGCCCAAGTCTCTAGACCTTTCGGAAAAAAAGTTATTCGAAAATATCTTGTACTTTTTTGGGGAGATTTGATGGTTCCACCATTTCCGAAGGTCGTAGAAGCTCGGGGATGGTCCCAATGGATTGGGCAGAGCCATATTAGTGGAGATGGAACCAACTTCCAAGTCTCTATGACATTCAGAAAAAAAGTTATTGAAGAATATCTTGAACTCCTATAGGTTTTCATCCCTAACCCTAACCCTAATCACAACCCAAAAATCAAACACAAATCACAACCCTAACCCTACCCCTTCCAAAGGTCGTAGAAGCTCGGGGGTGGTACCAATGGATCGGGCATACCCACATTAGTGGGGATGGAACCAACTTCCAAGTCTCTATGACCTACAGAAAAAAAGTTATTGAAGAATATCCTGATCTCCAATGGGTATTCATTCCTAACCCTAACCCTAAGCACAGCCCTAACCCTAACCCTAATCACAACCCTAACCCTAACCCTAATTGCAACCCTAACCCATATTCACCATAGGGTGAATAACTCCGCGCTGCTTGCTCGAAACGTGCTGAAATTTGGTGTGGTCACGTGGCAGGCTACCCTTTATGAATCATGAAAGGCCCAAGTCTCTAGACCTTTCGGAAAAAAAGTTATTCGAAAATATCTTGTACTTTTTTGGGGAGATTTGGTGGTTCCACCATTTCCGAAGGTCGTAGAAGCTCGGGGATGGTCCCAATGGATTGGGCAGAGCCATATTAGTGGAGATGGAACCAACTTCCAAGTCTCTATGACATTCAGAAAAAAAGTTATTGAAGAATATCTTGAACTCCTATAGGTTTTCATCCCTAACCCTAACCCTAATCACAACCCAAAAATCAAACACAAATCACAACCCTAACCCTACCCCTTCCAAAGGTCGTAGAAGCTCGGGGGTGGTACCAATGGATCGCGGATACCCACATTAGTGGGGATGGAACCAACTTCCATGTCTCTATGACCTACAGAAAAAAAGTTATTGAAGAATATCCTGATCTCCAATGGGTATTCATTCCTAACCCTAACCCTAAGCACAGCCCTAACCCTAACCCTAATCACAACCCTAACCCTAACCCTAATCACAACCCTAACCCTAACCCTAATTGCAACCCTAACCCATATTCACCATAGGGTGAATAACTCCGCGCTGCTTGCTCGAAACGTGCTGAAATTTGGTGTGGTCACGTGGCAGGCTACCCTTTATGAATCATGAAAGGCCCAAGTCTCTAGACCTTTCGGAAAAAAAGTTATTCGAAAATATCTTGTACTTTTTTGGGGAGATTTGGTGGTTTCACCATTTCCGAAGGTCGTAGAAGCTCGGGGATGGTCCCAATGGATCGGGCAGAGCCATATTAGTGGAGATGGAACCAACTTCCAAGTCTCTATGACATTCAGAAAAAAAGTTATTGAAGAATATCTTGAACTCCTATAGGTTTTCATCCCTAACCCTAACCCTAATCACAACCCAAAAATCAAACACAAATCACAACCCTAATCCTACCCCTTCCAAAGGTCGTAGAAGCTCGGGGGTGGTACCAATGGATCGGGCATACCCACATTAGTGGGGATGGAACCAACTTCCATCTCTCTATGACCTACAGAAAAAAAGTTATTGAAGAATATCCTGATCTCCAATGGGTATTCATTCCTAACCCTAACCCTTAGCACAGCCCTAACCCTAACCCTAATCACAACCCTAACCCTAACCCTAATTGCAACCCTAACCCATATTCACCATAGGGTGAATAACTCCGCGCTGCTTGCTCGAAACGTGCTGAAATTTGGTGTGGTCACGTGGCAGGCTACCCTTTATGAATCATGAAAGGCCCAAGTCTCTAGACCTTTCGGAAAAAAAGTTATTCGAAAATATCTTGTACTTTTTTGGGGAGATTTGGTGGTTTCACCATTTCCGAAGGTCGTAGAAGCTCGGGGATGGTCCCAATGGATTGGGCAGAGCCATATTAGTGGAGATGGAACCAACTTCCAAGTCTCTATGACATTCAGAAAAAAAGTTATTGAAGAATATCTTGAACTCCTATAGGTTTTCATCCCTAACCCTAACCCTAATCACAACCCAAAAATCAAACACAAATCACAACCCTAACCCTACCCCTTCCAAAGGTCGTAGAAGCTCGGGGGTGGTACCAATGGATCGCGGATACCCACATTAGTGGGGATGGAACCAACTTCCATGTCTCTATGACCTACAGAAAAAAAGTTATTGAAGAATATCCTGATCTCCAATGGGTATTCATTCCTAACCCTAACCCTAAGCACAGCCCTAACCCTAACCCTAATCACAACCCTAACCCTAACCCTAATCACAACCCAAAAATCAAACACAAATCACAACCCTAACCCTACCCCTTCCAAAGGTCGTAGAAGCTCGGGGGTGGTACCAATGGATCGGGCATACCCACATTAGTGGGGATGGAACCAACTTCCATGTCTCTATGACCTACAGAAAAAAAGTTATTGAAGAATATCCTGATCTCCAATGGGTATTCATTCCTAACCCTAACCCTAAGCACAGCCCTAACCCTAACCCTAATCACAACCCTAACCCTAACCCTAATTGCAACCCTAACCCATATTCACCATAGGGTGAATAACTCCGCGCTGCTTGCTCGAAACGTGCTGAAATTTGGTGTGGTCACGTGGCAGGCTACCCTTTATGAATCATGAAAGGCCCAAGTCTCTAGACCTTTCAGAAAAAAAGTTTTTCGAAAATATCTTGTACTTTTTTGGGGAGATTTGGTGGTTTCACCATTTCCGAAGGTCGTAGAAGCTCGGGGATGGTCCCAATGGATCGGGCAGAGCCATATTAGTGGAGATGGAATCAACTTCCAAGTCTCTATGACATTCAGAAAAAAAGTTATTGAAGAATATCTTGAACTCCTATAGGTTTTCATCCCTAACCCTAACCCTAATCACAACCCAAAAATCAAACACAAATCACAACCCTAACACTACCCCTTCCAAAGGTCGTAGAAGCTCGGGGGTGGTACCAATGGATCGGGCATACCCACATTAGTGGGGATGGAACCAATTTCCATTTCTCTATGACCTACAGAAAAAAAGTTATTGAAGAATATCCTGATCTCCAATGGGTATTCATTCCTAACCCTAACCCTAAGCACAGCCCTAACCCTAACCCTAATCACAACCCTAACCCTAACCCTAATTGCAACCCTAACCCATATTCACCATAGGGTGAATAACTCCGCGCTGCTTGCTTGAAACGTGCTGAAATTTGGTGTGGTCACGTGGCAGGCTACCCTTTATGAATCATGAAAGGCCCAAGTCTCTAGGCCTTTCGGAAAAAAAGTTATTCGAAAATATCTTGTACTTTTTTGGGGAGATTTGGTGGTTTCACCACTTCCGAAGGTCGTAGAAGCTCGGGGATGGTCCCAATGGATCGGGCAGAGCCATATTAGTGGAGATGGAACCAACTTCCAAGTCTCTATGACATTCAGAAAAAAAGTTATTGAAGAATATCTTGAACTCCTATAGGTTTTCATCCCTAACCCTAACCCTAATCACAACCCAAAAATCAAACACAAATCACAACCCTAACCCTACCCCTTCCAAAGGTCGTAGAAGCTCGGGGGTGGTACCAATGGATCGGGCATACCCACATTAGTGGGGATGGAACCAACTTCCATGTCTCTATGACCTACAGAAAAAAAGTTATTGAAGAATATCCTGATCTCCAATGGGTATTCATTCCTAACCCTAACCCTAAGCACAGCCCTAAACCTAACCCTAATCACAACCCTAACCCTAAGCACAGCCCTAACCCTAACCCTAATCACAACCCTAACCCTAACCCTAATTGCAACCCTAACCCATATTCACCATAGGGTGAATAACTCCGCGCTGCTTGCTCGAAACGTGCTGAAATTTGGTGTGGTCACGTGGCAGGCTACCCTTTATGAATCATGAAAGGCCCAAGTCTCTAGGCCTTTCGGAAAAAAAGTTATTCGAAAATATCTTGTACTTTTTTGGGGAGATTTGGTGGTTTCACCACTTCCGAAGGTTGTAGAAGCTCGGGGATGGTCCCAATGGATCGGGCAGAGCCATATTAGTGGAGATGGAACCAACTTCCAAGTCTCTATGACATTCAGAAAAAAAGTTATTGAAGAATATCTTGAACTCCTATAGGTTTTCATCCCTAACCCTAACCCTAATCACAACCCAAAAATCAAACACAAATCACAACCCTAACACTACCCCTTCCAAAGGTCGTAGAAGCTCGGGGGTGGTACCAATGGATCGGGCATACCCACATTAGTGGGGATGGAACCAATTTCCATTTCTCTATGACCTACAGAAAAAAAGTTATTGAAGAATATCCTGATCTCCAATGGGTATTCATTCCTAACCCTAACCCTAAGCACAGCCCTAACCCTAACCCTAATCACAACCCTAACCCTAACCCTAATTGCAACCCTAACCCATATTCACCATAGGGTGAATAACTCCGCGCTGCTTGCTTGAAACGTGCTGAAATTTGGTGTGGTCACGTGGCAGGCTACCCTTTATGAATCATGAAAGGCCCAAGTCTCTAGGCCTTTCGGAAAAAAAGTTATTCGAAAATATCTTGTACTTTTTTGGGGAGATTTGGTGGTTTCACCACTTCCGAAGGTCGTAGAAGCTCGGGGATGGTCCCAATGGATCGGGCAGAGCCATATTAGTGGAGATGGAACCAACTTCCAAGTCTCTATGACATTCAGAAAAAAAGTTATTGAAGAATATCTTGAACTCCTATAGGTTTTCATCCCTAACCCTAACCCTAATCACAACCCAAAAATCAAACACAAATCACAACCCTAACCCTACCCCTTCCAAAGGTCGTAGAAGCTCGGGGGTGGTACCAATGGATCGGGCATACCCACATTAGTGGGGATGGAACCAACTTCCATGTCTCTATGACCTACAGAAAAAAAGTTATTGAAGAATATCCTGATCTCCAATGGGTATTCATTCCTAACCCTAACCCTAAGCACAGCCCTAAACCTAACCCTAATCACAACCCTAACCCTAAGCACAGCCCTAACCCTAACCCTAATCACAACCCTAACCCTAACCCTAATTGCAACCCTAACCCATATTCACCATAGGGTGAATAACTCCGCGCTGCTTGCTCGAAACGTGCTGAAATTTGGTGTGGTCACGTGGCAGGCTACCCTTTATGAATCATGAAAGGCCCAAGTCTCTAGGCCTTTCGGAAAAAAAGTTATTCGAAAATATCTTGTACTTTTTTGGGGAGATTTGGTGGTTTCACCACTTCCGAAGGTTGTAGAAGCTCGGGGATGGTCCCAATGGATCGGGCAGAGCCATATTAGTGGAGATGGAACCAACTTCCAAGTCTCTATGACATTCAGAAAAAAAGTTATTGAAGAATATCTTGAACTCCTATAGGTTTTCATCCCTAACCCTAACCCTAATCACAACCCAAAAATCAAACACAAATCACAACCCTAACCCTACCCCTTCCAAAGGTCGTAGAAGCTCGGGGGTGGTACCAATGGATCGGGCATACCCACATTAGTGGGGATGGAACCAACTTCCATGTCTCTATGACCTACAGAAAAAAAGTTATTGAAGAATATCCTGATCTCCAATGGGTATTCATTCCTAACCCTAACCCTAAGCACAGCCCTAACCCTAACCCTAATCACAACCCTAACCCTAACCCTAATTGCAACCCTAACCCATATTCACCATAGGGTGAATAACTCCGCGCTGCTTGCTCGAAACGTGCTGAAATTTGGTGTGGTCACGTGGCAGGCTACCCTTTATGAATCATGAAAGGCCCAAGTCTCTAGACCTTTCGGAAAAAAAGTTATTCGAAAATATCTTGTACTTTTTTGGGGAGATTTGGTGGTTTCACCACTTCCGAAGGTTGTAGAAGCTCGGGGATGGTCCCAATGGATCGGGCAGAGCCATATTAGTGGAGATGGAACCAACTTCCAAGTCTCTATGACATTCAGAAAAAAAGTTATTGAAGAATATCTTGAACTCCTATAGGTTTTCATCCCTAACCCTAACCCTAATCACAACCCAAAAATCAAACACAAATCACAACCCTAACCCTACCCCTTCCAAAGGTCGTAGAAGCTCGGGGGTGGTACCAATGGATCGGGCATACCCACATTAGTGAGGATGGAACCAACTTCCATGTCTCTATGACCTACAGAAAAAAAGTTATTGAAGAATATCCTGATCTCCAATGGGTATTCATTCCTAACCCTAACCCTAAGCACAGCCCTAACCCTAACCCTAATCACAACCCTAACCCTAAGCACAGCCCTAACCCTAACCCTAATCACAACCCTAACCCTAACCCTAATTGCAACCCTAACCCATATTCACCATAGGGTGAATAACTCCGCGCTGCTTGCTCGAAACGTGCTGAAATTTGGTGTGGTCACGTGGCAGGCTACCCTTTATGAATCATGAAAGGCCCAAGTCTCTAGACCTTTCAGAAAAAAAGTTTTTCGAAAATATCTTGTACTTTTTTGGGGAGATTTGGTGGTTTCACCATTTCCGAAGGTCGTAGAAGCTCGGGGATGGTCCCAATGGATCGGGCAGAGCCATATTAGTGGAGATGGAACCAACTTCCAAGTCTCTATGACATTCAGAAAAAAAGTTATTGAAGAATATCTTGAACTCCTATAGGTTTTCATCCCTAACCCTAACCCTAATCACAACCCAAAAACCAAACACAAATCACAACCCTAACACTACCCCTTCCAAAGGTCGTAGAAGCTCGGGGGTGGTACCAATGGATCGGGCATACCCACATTAGTGGGGATGGAACCAACTTCCATTTCTCTATGACCTACAGAAAAAAAGTTATTGAAGAATATCCTGATCTCCAATGGGTATTCATTCCTAACCCTAACCCTAAGCACAGCCCTAACCCTAACCCTAATCACAACCCTAACCCTAACCCTAAGCACAGCCCTAACCCATATTCACCATAGGGTGAATAACTCCGCGCTGCTTGCTCGAAACGTGCTGAAATTTGGTGTGGTCACGTGGCAGGCTACCCTTTATGAATCATGAAAGGCCCAAGTCTCTAGGCCTTTCGGAAAAAAAGTTATTCGAAAATATCTTGTACTTTTTTGGGGAGATTTGGTGGTTTCACCACTTCCGAAGGTTGTAGAAGCTCGGGGATGGTCCCAATGGATCGGGCAGAGCCATATTAGTGGAGATGGAACCAACTTCCAAGTCTCTATGACATTCAGAAAAAAAGTTATTGAAGAATATCTTGAACTCCTATAGGTTTTCATCCCTAACCCTAACCCTAATCACAACCCAAAAATCAAACACAAATCACAACCCTAACCCTACCCCTTCCAAAGGTCGTAGAAGCTCGGGGGTGGTACCAATGGATCGGGCATACCCACATTAGTGGGGATGGAACCAACTTCCATGTCTCTATGACCTACAGAAAAAAAGTTATTGAAGAATATCCTGATCTCCAATGGGTATTCATTCCTAACCCTAACCCTAAGCACAGCCCTAACCCTAACCCTAATCACAACCCTAACCCTAACCCTAATTGCAACCCTAACCCATATTCACCATAGGGTGAATAACTCCGCGCTGCTTGCTCGAAACGTGCTGAAATTTGGTGTGGTCACGTGGCAGGCTACCCTTTATGAATCATGAAAGGCCCAAGTCTCTTGGCCTTTCGGAAAAAAAGTTATTCGAAAATATCTTGTACTTTTTTGGGGAGATTTGGTGGTTTCACCACTTCCGAAGGTTGTAGAAGCTCGGGGATGGTCCCAATGGATCGGGCAGAGCCATATTAGTGGAGATGGAACCAACTTCCAAGTCTCTATGACATTCAGAAAAAAAGTTATTGAAGAATATCTTGAACTCCTATAGGTTTTCATCCCTAACCCTAACCCTAATCACAACCCAAAAATCAAACACAAATCACAACCCTAACCCTACCCCTTCCAAAGGTTGTAGAAGCTCGGGGGTGGTACCAATGGATCGGGCATACCCACATTAGTGGGGATGGAACCAACTTCCATGTCTCTATGACCTACAGAAAAAAAGTTATTGAAGAATATCCTGATCTCCAATGGGTATTCATTCCTAACCCTAACCCTAAGCACAGCCCTAACCCTAACCCTAATCACAACCCTAACCCTAACCCTAATTGCAACCCTAACCCATATTCACCATAGGGTGAATAACTCCGCGCTGCTTGCTCGAAACGTGCTGAAATTTGGTGTGGTCACGTGGCAGGCTACCCTTTATGAATCATGAAAGGCCCAAGTCTCTAGACCTTTCAGAAAAAAAGTTTTTTGAAAATATCTTGTACTTTTTTGGGGAGATTTGGTGGTTTCACCATTTCCGAAGGTCGTAGAAGCTCGGGGATGGTCCCAATGGATCGGGCAGAGCCATATTAGTGGAGATGGAACCAACTTCCAAGTCTCTATGACATTCAGAAAAAAAGTTATTGAAGAATATCTTGAACTCCTATAGGTTTTCATCCCTAACCCTAACCCTAATCACAACCCAAAAATCAAACACAAATCACAACCCTAACCCTACCCCTTCCAAAGGTCGTAGAAGCTCGGGGGTGGTACCAATGGATCGGGCATACCCACATTAGTGGGGATGGAACCAACTTCCATGTCTCTATGACCTACAGAAAAAAAGTTATTGAAGAATATCCTGATCTCCAATGGGTATTCATTCCTAACCCTAACCCTAAGCACAGCCCTAACCCTAACCCTAATCACAACCCTAACCCTAACCCTAATTGCAACCCTAACCCATATTCACCATAGGGTGAATAACTCCGCGCTGCTTGCTCGAAACGTGCTGAAATTTGGTGTGGTCACGTGGCAGGCTACCCTTTATGAATCATGAAAGGCCCAAGTCTCTAGACCTTTCGGAAAAAAAGTTATTCGAAAATATCTTGTACTTTTTTGGGGAGATTTGGTGGTTTCACCACTTCCGAAGGTTGTAGAAGCTCGGGGATGGTCCCAATGGATCGGGCAGAGCCATATTAGTGGAGATGGAACCAACTTCCAAGTCTCTATGACATTCAGAAAAAAAGTTATTGAAGAATATCTTGAACTCCTATAGGTTTTCATCCCTAACCCTAACCCTAATCACAACCCAAAAACCAAACACAAATCACAACCCTAACACTACCCCTTCCAAAGGTCGTAGAAGCTCGGGGGTGGTACCAATGGATCGGGCATACCCACATTAGTGGGGATGGAACCAACTTCCATTTCTCTATGACCTACAGAAAAAAAGTTATTGAAGAATATCCTGATCTCCAATGGGTATTCATTCCTAACCCTAACCCTAAGCACAGCCCTAACCCTAACCCTAATCACAACCCTAACCCTAACCCTAAGCACAGCCCTAACCCTAACCCTAATCACAACCCTAACCCTAATTGCAACCCTAACCCATATTCACCATAGGGTGAATAACTCCGCGCTGCTTGCTGGAAACGTGCTGAAATTTGGTGTGGTCACGTGGCAGGCTACCCTTTATGAATCATGAAAGGCCCAAGTCTCTAGGCCTTTCGGAAAAAAAGTTATTCGAAAATATCTTGTACTTTTTTGGGGAGATTTGGTGGTTTCACCACTTCCGAAGGTTGTAGAAGCTCGGGGATGGTCCCAATGGATCGGGCAGAGCCATATTAGTGGAGATGGAACCAACTTCCAAGTCTCTATGACATTCAGAAAAAAAGTTATTGAAGAATATCTTGAACTCCTATAGGTTTTCATCCCTAACCCTAACCCTAATCACAACCCAAAAATCAAACACAAATCACAACCCTAACCCTACCCCTTCCAAAGGTCGTAGAAGCTCGGGGGTGGTACCAATGGATCGGGCATACCCACATTAGTGGGGATGGAACCAACTTCCATGTCTCTATGACCTACAGAAAAAAAGTTATTGAAGAATATCCTGATCTCCAATGGGTATTCATTCCTAACCCTAACCCTAAGCACAGCCCTAACCCTAACCCTAATCACAACCCTAACCCTAACCCTAATTGCAACCCTAACCCATATTCACCATAGGGTGAATAACTCCGCGCTGCTTGCTCGAAACGTGCTGAAATTTGGTGTGGTCACGTGGCAGGCTACCCTTTATGAATCATGAAAGGCCCAAGTCTCTTGGCCTTTCGGAAAAAAAGTTATTCGAAAATATCTTGTACTTTTTTGGGGAGATTTGGTGGTTTCACCACTTCCGAAGGTTGTAGAAGCTCGGGGATGGTCCCAATGGATCGGGCAGAGCCATATTAGTGGAGATGGAACCAACTTCCAAGTCTCTATGACATTCAGAAAAAAAGTTATTGAAGAATATCTTGAACTCCTATAGGTTTTCATCCCTAACCCTAACCCTAATCACAACCCAAAAATCAAACACAAATCACAACCCTAACCCTACCCCTTCCAAAGGTTGTAGAAGCTCGGGGGTGGTACCAATGGATCGGGCATACCCACATTAGTGGGGATGGAACCAACTTCCATGTCTCTATGACCTACAGAAAAAAAGTTATTGAAGAATATCCTGATCTCCAATGGGTTTTCATTCCTAACCCTAACCCTAAGCACAGCCCTAACCCTAACCCTAATCACAACCCTAACCCTAACCCTAATTGCAACCCTAACCCATATTCACCATAGGGTGAATAACTCCGCGCTGCTTGCTCGAAACGTGCTGAAATTTGGTGTGGTCACGTGGCAGGCTACCCTTTATGAATCATGAAAGGCCCAAGTCTCTAGACCTTTCAGAAAAAAAGTTTTTTGAAAATATCTTGTACTTTTTTGGGGAGATTTGGTGGTTTCACCATTTCCGAAGGTCGTAGAAGCTCGGGGATGGTCCCAATGGATCGGGCAGAGCCATATTAGTGGAGATGGAACCAACTTCCAAGTCTCTATGACATTCAGAAAAAAAGTTATTGAAGAATATCTTGAACTCCTATAGGTTTTCATCCCTAACCCTAACCCTAATCACAACCCAAAAATCAAACACAAATCACAACCCTAACCCTACCCCTTCCAAAGGTTGTAGAAGCTCGGGGGTGGTACCAATGGATCGGGCATACCCACATTAGTGGGGATGGAACCAACTTCCATGTCTCTATGACCTACAGAAAAAAAGTTATTGAAGAATATCCTGATCTCCAATGGGTATTCATTCCTAACCCTAACCCTAAGCACAGCCCTAACCCTAACCCTAATCACAACCCTAACCCTAACCCTAATTGCAACCCTAACCCATATTCACCATAGGGTGAATAACTCCGCGCTGCTTGCTCGAAACGTGCTGAAATTTGGTGTGGTCACGTGGCAGGCTACCCTTTATGAATCATGAAAGGCCCAAGTCTCTAGACCTTTCAGAAAAAAAGTTTTTTGAAAATATCTTGTACTTTTTTGGGGAGATTTGGTGGTTTCACCATTTCCGAAGGTCGTAGAAGCTCGGGGATGGTCCCAATGGATCGGGCAGAGCCATATTAGTGGAGAGGGAACCAACTTCCAAGTCTCTATGACATTCAGAAAAAAAGTTATTGAAGAATATCTTGAACTCCTATAGGTTTTCATCCCTAACCCTAACCCTAATCACAACCCAAAAACCAAACACAAATCACAACCCTAACACTACCCCTTCCAAAGGTCGTAGAAGCTCGGGGGTGGTACCAATGGATCGGGCATACCCACATTAGTGGGGATGGAACCAACTTCCATTTCTCTATGACCTACAGAAAAAAAGTTATTGAAGAATATCCTGATCTCCAATGGGTATTCATTCCTAACCCTAACCCTAAGCACAGCCCTAACCCTAACCCTAATCACAACCCTAACCCTAACCCTAAGCACAGCCCTAACCCTAACCCTAATCACAACCCTAACCCTAATTGCAACCCTAACCCATATTCACCATAGGGTGAATAACTCCGCGCTGCTTGCTGGAAACGTGCTGAAATTTGGTGTGGTCACGTGGCAGGCTACCCTTTATGAATCATGAAAGGCCCAAGTCTCTAGGCCTTTCAGAAAAAAAGTTATTCGAAAATATCTTGTACTTTTTTGGGGAGATTTGGTGGTTTCACCACTTCCGAAGGTTGTAGAAGCTCGGGGATGGTCCCAATGGATCGGGCAGAGCCATATTAGTGGAGATGGAACCAACTTCCAAGTCTCTATGACATTCAGAAAAAAAGTTATTGAAGAATATCTTGAACTCCTATAGGTTTTCATCCCTAACCCTAACCCTAATCACAACCCAAAAATCAAACACAAATCACAACCCTAACCCTACCCCTTCCAAAGGTCGTAGAAGCTCGGGGGTGGTACCAATGGATCGGGCATACCCACATTAGTGGGGATGGAACCAACTTCCATGTCTCTATGACCTACAGAAAAAAAGTTATTGAAGAATATCCTGATCTCCAATGGGTATTCATTCCTAACCCTAACCCTAAGCACAGCCCTAACCCTAACCCTAATCACAACCCTAACCCTAACCCTAATTGCAACCCTAACCCATATTCACCATAGGGTGAATAACTCCGCGCTGCTTGCTCGAAACGTGCTGAAATTTGGTGTGGTCACGTGGCAGGCTACCCTTTATGAATCATGAAAGGCCCAAGTCTCTTGGCCTTTCGGAAAAAAAGTTATTCGAAAATATCTTGTACTTTTTTGGGGAGATTTGGTGGTTTCACCACTTCCGAAGGTTGTAGAAGCTCGGGGATGGTCCCAATGGATCGGGCAGAGCCATATTAGTGGAGATGGAACCAACTTCCAAGTCTCTATGACATTCAGAAAAAAAGTTATTGAAGAATATCTTGAACTCCTATAGGTTTTCATCCCTAACCCTAACCCTAATCACAACCCAAAAATCAAACACAAATCACAACCCTAACCCTACCCCTTCCAAAGGTTGTAGAAGCTCGGGGGTGGTACCAATGGATCGGGCATACCCACATTAGTGGGGATGGAACCAACTTCCATGTCTCTATGACCTACAGAAAAAAAGTTATTGAAGAATATCCTGATCTCCAATGGGTATTCATTCCTAACCCTAACCCTAAGCACAGCCCTAACCCTAACCCTAATCACAACCCTAACCCTAAGCACAGCCCTAACCCTAACCCTAATCACAACCCTAACCCTAACCCTAATTGCAACCCTAACCCATATTCACCATAGGGTGAATAACTCCGCGCTGCTTGCTCGAAACGTGCTGAAATTTGGTGTGGTCACGTGGCAGGCTACCCTTTATGAATCATGAAAGGCCCAAGTCTCTAGACCTTTCAGAAAAAAAGTTTTTTGAAAATATCTTGTACTTTTTTGGGGAGATTTGGTGGTTTCACCATTTCCGAAGGTCGTAGAAGCTCGGGGATGGTCCCAATGGATCGGGCAGAGCCATATTAGTGGAGATGGAACCAACTTCCAAGTCTCTATGACATTCAGAAAAAAAGTTATTGAAGAATATCTTGAACTCCTATAGGTTTTCATCCCTAACCCTAACCCTAATCACAACCCAAAAACCAAACACAAATCACAACCCTAACACTACCCCTTCCAAAGGTCGTAGAAGCTCGGGGGTGGTACCAATGGATCGGGCATACCCACATTAGTGGGGATGGAACCAACTTCCATTTCTCTATGACCTACAGAAAAAAAGTTATTGAAGAATATCCTGATCTCCAATGGGTATTCATTCCTAACCCTAACCCTAAGCACAGCCCTAACCCTAACCCTAATCACAACCCTAACCCTAACCCTAAGCACAGCCCTAACCCTAACCCTAATCACAACCCTAACCCTAATTGCAACCCTAACCCATATTCACCATAGGGTGAATAACTCCGCGCTGCTTGCTGGAAACGTGCTGAAATTTGGTGTGGTCACGTGGCAGGCTACCCTTTATGAATCATGAAAGGCCCAAGTCTCTAGGCCTTTCGGAAAAAAAGTTATTCGAAAATATCTTGTACTTTTTTGGGGAGATTTGGTGGTTTCACCACTTCCGAAGGTTGTAGAAGCTCGGGGATGGTCCCAATGGATCGGGCAGAGCCATATTAGTGGAGATGGAACCAACTTCCAAGTCTCTATGACATTCAGAAAAAAAGTTATTGAAGAATATCTTGAACTCCTATAGGTTTTCATCCCTAACCCTAACCCTAATCACAACCCAAAAATCAAACACAAATCACAACCCTAACCCTACCCCTTCCAAAGGTCGTAGAAGCTCGGGGGTGGTACCAATGGATCGGGCATACCCACATTAGTGGGGATGGAACCAACTTCCATGTCTCTATGACCTACAGAAAAAAAGTTATTGAAGAATATCCTGATCTCCAATGGGTATTCATTCCTAACCCTAACCCTAAGCACAGCCCTAACCCTAACCCTAATCACAACCCTAACCCTAACCCTAATTGCAACCCTAACCCATATTCACCATAGGGTGAATAACTCCGCGCTGCTTGCTCGAAACGTGCTGAAATTTGGTGTGGTCACGTGGCAGGCTACCCTTTATGAATCATGAAAGGCCCAAGTCTCTAGGCCTTTCGGAAAAAAAGTTATTCGAAAATATCTTGTACTTTTTTGGGGAGATTTGGTGGTTTCACCACTTCCGAAGGTTGTAGAAGCTCGGGGATGGTCCCAATGGATCGGGCAGAGCCATATTAGTGGAGATGGAACCAACTTCCAAGTCTCTATGACATTCAGAAAAAAAGTTATTGAAGAATATCTTGAACTCCTATAGGTTGTCATCCCTAACCCTAACCCTAATCACAACCCAAAAATCAAACACAAATCACAACCCTAACCCTACCCCTTCCAAAGGTCGTAGAAGCTCGGGGGTGGTACCAATGGATCGGGCATACCCACATTAGTGGGGATGGAACCAACTTCCATGTCTCTATGACCTACAGAAAAAAAGTTATTGAAGAATATCCTGATCTCCAATGGGTATTCATTCCTAACCCTAACCCTAAGCACAGCCCTAACCCTAACCCTAATCACAACCCTAACCCTAAGCACAGCCCTAACCCTAACCCTAATCACAACCCTAACCCTAACCCTAATTGCAACCCTAACCCATATTCACCATAGGGTGAATAACTCCGCGCTGCTTGCTCGAAACGTGCTGAAATTTGGTGTGGTCACGTGGCAGGCTACCCTTTATGAATCACGAAAGGCCCAAGTCTCTAGACCTTTCAGAAAAAAAGTTTTTCGAAAATATCTTGTACTTTTTTGGGGAGATTTGGTGGTTTCACCATTTCCGAAGGTCGTAGAAGCTCGGGGATGGTCCCAATGGATCGGGCAGAGCCATATTAGTGGAGATGGAACCAACTTCCAAGTCTCTATGACATTCAGAAAAAAAGTTATTGAAGAATATCTTGAACTCCTATAGGTTTTCATCCCTAACCCTAACCCTAATCACAACCCAAAAACCAAACACAAATCACAACCCTAACACTACCCCTTCCAAAGGTCGTAGAAGCTCGGGGGTGGTACCAATGGATCGGGCATACCCACATTAGTGGGGATGGAACCAACTTCCATTTCTCTATGACCTACAGAAAAAAAGTTATTGAAGAATATCCTGATCTCCAATGGGTATTCATTCCTAACCCTAACCCTAAGCACAGCCCTAACCCTAACCCTAATCACAACCCTAACCCTAAGCACAGCCCTAACCCTAACCCTAATCACAACCCTAACCCTAACCCTAATTGCAACCCTAACCCATATTCACCATAGGGTGAATAACTCCGCGCTGCTTGCTCGAAACGTGCTGAAATTTGGTGTGGTCACGTGGCAGGCTACCCTTTATGAATCATGAAAGGCCCAAGTCTCTAGACCTTTCAGAAAAAAAGTTTTTCGAAAATATCTTGTACTTTTTTGGGGAGATTTGGTGGTTTCACCATTTCCGAAGGTCGTAGAAGCTCGGGGATGGTCCCAATGGATCGGGCAGAGCCATATTAGTGGAGATGGAACCAACTTCCAAGTCTCTATGACATTCAGAAAAAAAGTTATTGAAGAATATCTTGAACTCCTATAGGTTTTCATCCCTAACCCTAACCCTAATCACAACCCAAAAACCAAACACAAATCACAACCCTAACACTACCCCTTCCAAAGGTCGTAGAAGCTCGGGGGTGGTACCAATGGATCGGGCATACCCACATTAGTGGGGATGGAACCAACTTCCATTTCTCTATGACCTACAGAAAAAAAGTTATTGAAGAATATCCTGATCTCCAATGGGTATTCATTCCTAACCCTAACCCTAAGCACAGCCCTAACCCTAACCCTAATCACAACCCTAACCCTAACCCTAAGCACAGCCCTAACCCTAACCCTAATCACAACCCTAACCCTAATTGCAACCCTAACCCATATTCACCATAGGGTGAATAACTCCGCGCTGCTTGCTCGAAACGTGCTGAAATTTGGTGTGGTCACGTGGCAGGCTACCCTTTATGAATCATGAAAGGCCCAAGTCTCTAGGCCTTTCGGAAAAAAAGTTATTCGAAAATATCTTGTACTTTTTTGGGGAGATTTGGTGGTTTCACCACTTCCGAAGGTTGTAGAAGCTCGGGGATGGTCCCAATGGATCGGGCAGAGCCATATTAGTGGAGATGGAACCAACTTCCAAGTCTCTATGACATTCAGAAAAAAAGTTATTGAAGAATATCTTGAACTCCTATAGGTTTTCATCCCTAACCCTAACCCTAATCACAACCCAAAAATCAAACACAAATCACAACCCTAACCCTACCCCTTCCAAAGGTCGTAGAAGCTCGGGGGTGGTACCAATGGATCGGGCATACCCACATTAGTGGGGATGGAACCAACTTCCATGTCTCTATGACCTACAGAAAAAAAGTTATTGAAGAATATCCTGATCTCCAATGGGTATTCATTCCTAACCCTAACCCTAAGCACAGCCCTAACCCTAACCCTAATCACAACCCTAACCCTAACCCTAATTGCAACCCTAACCCATATTCACCATAGGGTGAATAACTCTGCGCTGCTTGCTCGAAACGTGCTGAAATTTGGTGTGGTCACGTGGCAGGCTACCCTTTATGAATCATGAAAGGCCCAAGTCTCTTGGCCTTTCGGAAAAAAAGTTATTCGAAAATATCTTGTACTTTTTTGGGGAGATTTGGTGGTTTCACCACTTCCGAAGGTTGTAGAAGCTCGGGGATGGTCCCAATGGATCGGGCAGAGCCATATTAGTGGAGATGGAACCAACTTCCAAGTCTCTATGACATTCAGAAAAAAAGTTATTGAAGAATATCTTGAACTCCTATAGGTTTTCATCCCTAACCCTAACCCTAATCACAACCCAAAAATCAAACACAAATCACAACCCTAACCCTACCCCTTCCAAAGGTTGTAGAAGCTCGGGGGTGGTACCAATGGATCGGGCATACCCACATTAGTGGGGATGGAACCAACTTCCATGTCTCTATGACCTACAGAAAAAAAGTTATTGAAGAATATCCTGATCTCCAATGGGTATTCATTCCTAACCCTAACCCTAAGCACAGCCCTAACCCTAACCCTAATCACAACCCTAACCCTAAGCACAGCCCTAACCCTAACCCTAATCACAACCCTAACCCTAACCCTAATTGCAACCCTAACCCATATTCACCATAGGGTGAATAACTCCGCGCTGCTTGCTCGAAACGTGCTGAAATTTGGTGTGGTCACGTGGCAGGCTACCCTTTATGAATCATGAAAGGCCCAAGTCTCTAGACCTTTCAGAAAAAAAGTTTTTTGAAAATATCTTGTACTTTTTTGGGGAGATTTGGTGGTTTCACCATTTCCGAAGGTCGTAGAAGCTCGGGGATGGTCCCAATGGATCGGGCAGAGCCATATTAGTGGAGATGGAACCAACTTCCAAGTCTCTATGACATTCAGAAAAAAAGTTATTGAAGAATATCTTGAACTCCTATAGGTTTTCATCCCTAACCCTAACCCTAATCACAACCCAAAAACCAAACACAAATCACAACCCTAACCCTACCCCTTCCAAAGGTCGTAGAAGCTCGGGGGTGGTACCAATGGATCGGGCATACCCACATTAGTGGGGATGGAACCAACTTCCATGTCTCTATGACCTACAGAAAAAAAGTTATTGAAGAATATCCTGATCTCCAATGGGTATTCATTCCTAACCCTAACCCTAAGCACAGCCCTAACCCTAACCCTAATCACAACCCTAACCCTAACCCTAAGCACAGCCCTAACCCTAACCCTAATCACAACCCTAACCCTAATTGCAACCCTAACCCATATTCACCATAGGGTGAATAACTCCGCGCTGCTTGCTCGAAACGTGCTGAAATTTGGTGTGGTCACGTGGCAGGCTACCCTTTATGAATCATGAAAGGCCCAAGTCTCTAGGCCTTTCGGAAAAAAAGTTATTCGAAAATATCTTGTACTTTTTTGGGGAGATTTGGTGGTTTCACCACTTCCGAAGGTTGTAGAAGCTCGGGGATGGTCCCAATGGATCGGGCAGAGCCATATTAGTGGAGATGGAACCAACTTCCAAGTCTCTATGACATTCAGAAAAAAAGTTATTGAAGAATATCTTGAACTCCTATAGGTTTTCATCCCTAACCCTAACCCTAATCACAACCCAAAAATCAAACACAAATCACAACCCTAACCCTACCCCTTCCAAAGGTCGTAGAAGCTCGGGGGTGGTACCAATGGATCGGGCATACCCACATTAGTGGGGATGGAACCAACTTCCATGTCTCTATGACCTACAGAAAAAAAGTTATTGAAGAATATCCTGATCTCCAATGGGTATTCATTCCTAACCCTAACCCTAAGCACAGCCCTAACCCTAACCCTAATCACAACCCTAACCCTAACCCTAATCACAACCCTAACCCTAACCCTAATTGCAACCCTAACCCATATTCACCATAGGGTGAATAACTCCGCGCTGCTTGCTCGAAACGTGCTGAAATTTGGTGTGGTCACGTGGCAGGCTACCCTTTATGAATCATGAAAGGCCCAAGTCTCTAGACCTTTCAGAAAAAAAGTTTTTCGAAAATATCTTGTACTTTTTTGGGGAGATTTGGTGGTTTCACCATTTCCGAAGGTCGTAGAAGCTCGGGGATGGTCCCAATGGATCGGGCAGAGCCATATTAGTGGAGATGGAACCAACTTCCAAGTCTCTATGACATTCAGAAAAAAAGTTATTGAAGAATATCTTGAACTCCTATAGGTTTTCATCCCTAACCCTAACCCTAATCACAACCCAAAAATCAAACACAAATCACAACCCTAACCCTACCCCTTCCAAAGGTCGTAGAAGCTCGGGGATGGTCCCAATGGATCGGGCAGAGCCATATTAGTGGAGATGGAACCAACTTCCAAGTCTCTATGACATTCAGAAAAAAAGTTATTGAAGAATATCCTGATCTCCAATGGGTATTCATTCCTAACCCTAACCCTAAGCACAGCCCTAACCCTAACCCTAATCACAACCCTAACCCTAACCCTAAGCACAGCCCTAACCCTAACCCTAATCACAACCCTAACCCTAATTGCAACCCTAACCCATATTCACCATAGGGTGAATAACTCCGCGCTGCTTGCTCGAAACGTGCTGAAATTTGGTGTGGTCACGTGGCAGGCTACCCTTTATGAATCATGAAAGGCCCAAGTCTCTAGGCCTTTCGGAAAAAAAGTTATTCGAAAATATCTTGTACTTTTTTGGGGAGATTTGGTGGTTTCACCACTTCCGAAGGTTGTAGAAGCTCGGGGATGGTCCCAATGGATCGGGCAGAGCCATATTAGTGGAGATGGAACCAACTTCCAAGTCTCTATGACATTCAGAAAAAAAGTTATTGAAGAATATCTTGAACTCCTATAGGTTTTCATCCCTAACCCTAACCCTAATCACAACCCAAAAATCAAACACAAATCACAACCCTAACCCTACCCCTTCCAAAGGTCGTAGAAGCTCGGGGGTGGTACCAATGGATCGGGCATACCCACATTAGTGGGGATGGAACCAACTTCCATGTCTCTATGACCTACAGAAAAAAAGTTATTGAAGAATATCCTGATCTCCAATGGGTATTCATTCCTAACCCTAACCCTAAGCACAGCCCTAACCCTAACCCTAATCACAACCCTAACCCTAACCCTAATTGCAACCCTAACCCATATTCACCATAGGGTGAATAACTCCGCGCTGCTTGCTCGAAACGTGCTGAAATTTGGTGTGGTCACGTGGCAGGCTACCCTTTATGAATCATGAAAGGCCCAAGTCTCTAGGCCTTTCGGAAAAAAAGTTATTCGAAAATATCTTGTACTTTTTTGGGGAGATTTGATGATTTCACCATTTCCGAAGGTCGTAGAAGCTCGGGGATGGTCCCAATGGATCGGGCAGAGCCATATTAGTGGAGATGGAACCAACTTCCAAGTCTCTATGACATTCAGAAAAAAAGTTATTGAAGAATATCTTGAACTCCTATAGGTTTTCATCCCTAACCCTAACCCTAATCACAACCCAAAAATCAAACACAAATCACAACCCTAACCCTACCCCTTCCAAAGGTCGTAGAAGCTCGGGGGTGATACCAATGGATCGGGCATACCCACATTAGTGGGGATGGAACCAACTTCCATGTCTCTATGACCTACAGAAAAAAAGTTATTGAAGAATATCCTGATCTCCAATGGGTATTCATTCCTAACCCTAACCCTAAGCACAGCCCTAACCCTAACCCTAATCACAACCCTAACCCTAACCCTAAGCACAGCCCTAACCCTAACCCTAATCACAACCCTAACCCTAACCCTAATTGCAACCCTAACCCATATTCACCATAGGGTGAATAACTCCGCGCTGCTTGCTCGAAACGTGCTGAAATTTGGTGTGGTCACGTGGCAGGCTACCCTTTATGAATCATGAAAGGCCCAAGTCTCTTGGCCTTTCGGAAAAAAAGTTATTTGAAAATATCTTGTACTTTTTTGGGGAGATTTGATGGTTTCACCATTTCCGAAGGTCGTAGAAGCTCGGGGATGGTCCCAATGGATCGGGCAGAGCCATATTAGTGGAGATGGAACCAACTTCCAAGTCTCTATGACATTCAGAAAAAAAGTTATTGAAGAATATCTTGAACTCCTATAGGTTTTCGTCCCTAACCCTAACCACAACCCAAAAATCAAACACAAATCACAACCCTAACCCTACCCCTTCCAAAGGTGGTAGAAGCTCGGGGGTGATACCAATGGATCGGGCATACCCACATTAGTGGGGATGGAACCAACTTCCATTTCTCTATGACCTACAGAAAAAAAGTTATTGAAGAATATCCTGATCTCCAATGGGTATTCATTCCTAACCCTAACCCTAAGCACAGCCCTAACCCTAACCCTTATCACAACCCTAACCCTAACCCTAATTGCAACCCTAACCCATATTCACCATAGGGTGAATAACTCCGCGCTGCTTGCTCGAAACGTGCTGAAATTTGGTGTGGTCACGTGGCAGGCTACCCTTTATGAATCATGAAAGGCCCAAGTCTCTTGGCCTTTCGGAAAAAAAGTTGTTTGAAAATATCTTGTACTTTTTTGGGGAGATTTGATGGTTTCACCATTTCCGAAGGTCGTAGAAGCTCGGGGATGGTCCCAATGGATCGGGCAGAGCCATATTAGTGGAGATGGAACCAACTTCCAAGTCTCTATGACATTCAGAAAAAAAGTTATTGAAGAATATCTTGAACTCCTATAGGTTTTCGTCCCTAACCCTAACCCTAATCACAACCCAAAAATCAAACACAAATCACAACCCTAACCCTACCCCTTCCAAAGGTCGTAGAAGCTCGGGGGTGATACCAATGGATCGGGCATACCCACATTAGTGGGGATGGAACCAACTTCCATTTCTCTATGACCTACAGAAAAAAAGTTATTGAAGAATATCCTGATCTCCAATGGGTATTCATTCCTAACCCTAACCCTAAGCACAGCCCTAACCCTAACCCTAATCACAACCCTAACCCTAACCCTAAGCACAGCCCTAACCCTAACCCTTATCACAACCCTAACCCTAATTGCAACCCTAACCCATATTCACCATAGGGTGAATAACTCCGCGCTGCTTGCTCGAAACGTGCTGAAATTTGGTGTGGTCACGTGGCAGGCTACCCTTTATGAATCATGAAAGGCCCAAGTCTCTAGGCCTTTCGGAAAAAAAGTTATTCGAAAATATCTTGTACTTTTTTGGGGAGATTTGGTGGTTTCACCATTTCCGAAGGTCGTAGAAGCTCGGGGATGGTCCCAATGGATCGGGCAGAGCCATATTAGTGGAGATGGAACCAACTTCCAAGTCTCTATGACATTCAGAAAAAAAGTTATTGAAGAATATCTTGAACTCCTATAGGTTGTCATCCCTAACCCTAACCCTAATCACAACCCAAAAATCAAACACAAATCACAACCCTAACCCTACCCCTTCCAAAGGTCGTAGAAGCTCGGGGGTGGTACCAATGGATCGGGCATAACCACATTAGTGGGGATGGAACCAACTTCCATGTCTCTATGACCTACAGAAAAAAAGTTATTGAAGAATATCCTGATCTCCAATGGGTATTCATTCCTAACCCTAACCCTAAGCACAGCCCTAACCCTAACCCTAATCACAACCCTAACCCTAAGCACAGCCCTAACCCTAACCCTAATCACAACCCTAACCCTAACCCTAATTGCAACCCTAACCCATATTCACCATAGGGTGAATAACTCCGCGCTGCTTGCTCGAAACGTGCTGAAATTTGGTGTGGTCACGTGGCAGGCTACCCTTTATGAATCATGAAAGGCCCAAGTCTCTTGGCCTTTCGGAAAAAAAGTTATTTGAAAATATCTTGTACTTTTTTGGGGAGATTTGATGGTTTCACCATTTCCGAAGGTCGTAGAAGCTCGGGGATGGTCCCAATGGATCGGGCAGAGCCATATTAGTGGAGATGGAACCAACTTCCAAGTCTCTATGACATTCAGAAAAAAAGTTATTGAAGAATATCTTGAACTCCTATAGGTTTTCGTCCCTAACCCTAACCCTAATCACAACCCAAAAATCAAACACAAATCACAACCCTAACCCTACCCCTTCCAAAGGTCGTAGAAGCTCGGGGGTGATACCAATGGATCGGGCATACCCACATTAGTGGGGATGGAACCAACTTCCATTTCTCTATGACCTACAGAAAAAAAGTTATTGAAGAATATCCTGATCTCCAATGGGTATTCATTCCTAACCCTAACCCTAAGCACAGCCCTAACCCTAACCCTAAGCACAGCCCTAACCCTAACCCTAATCACAACCCTAACCCTAATTGCAACCCTAACCCATATTCACCATAGGGTGAATAACTCCGCGCTGCTTGCTCGAAACGTGCTGAAATTTGGTGTGGTCACGTGGCAGGCTACCCTTTATGAATCATGAAAGGCCCAAGTCTCTTGGCCTTTCGGAAAAAAAGTTATTTGAAAATATCTTGTACTTTTTTGGGGAGATTTGATGGTTTCACCATTTCCGAAGGTCGTAGAAGCTCGGGGATGGTCCCAATGGATCGGGCAGAGCCATATTAGTGGAGATGGAACCAACTTCCAAGTCTCTATGACATTCAGAAAAAAAGTTATTGAAGAATATCTTGAACTCCTATAGGTTTTCATCCCTAACCCTAACCCTAATCACAACCCAAAAATCAAACACAAATCACAACCCTAACCCTACCCCTTCCAAAGGTCGTAGAAGCTCGGGGGTGGTACCAATGGATCGGGCATACCCACATTAGTGGGGATGGAACCAACTTCCATGTCTCTATGACCTACAGAAAAAAAGTTATTGAAGAATATCCTGATCTCCAATGGGTATTCATTCCTAACCCTAACCCTAATCACAACCCTAACCCTAACCCTAATTGCAACCCTAACCCATATTCACCATTGGGTGAATAACTCCGCGCTGCTTGCTCGAAACGTGCTGAAATTTGGTGTGGTCACGTGGCAGGCTACCCTTTATGAATCATGAAAGGCCCAAGTCTCTAGGCCTTTCGAAAAAAAGTTATTCGAAAATATCTTGTACTTTTTTGGGGAGATTTGATGGTTTCACCATTTCCAAAGGTCGTAGAAGCTCGGGGATGGTCCCAATGGATCGGGCAGAGCCATATTAGTGGAGATGGAACCAACTTCCAAGTCTCTATGACATTCAGAAAAAAAGTTATTGAAGAATATCTTGAATTCCTTTAGGTTTTCATCCCTAACCCTAACCCTAATCACAACCCAAAAATCAAACACAAATCACAACCCTAACCCTACCCCTTCCAAAGGTCGTAGAAGCTCGGGGGTGGTACCAATGGATCGGGCATATCCACATTAGTGGGGATGGAACCAACTTCCATGTCTCTATGACCTACAGAAAAAAAGTTATTGAAGAATATCCTGATCTCCAATGGGTATTCATTCCTAACCCTAACCCTAAGCACAGCCCTAACCCTAACCCTAATCAAAACCCTAACCCTAACCCTAATCACAACCCTAACCCTAACCCTAATTGCAACCCTAACCCATATTCACCATAGGGTGAATAACTCCGCGCTGCTTGCTCGAAACGTGCTGAAATTTGGTGTGGTCACGTGGCAGGCTACCCTTTATGAATCATGAAAGGCCCAAGTCTCTAGGCCTTTCGGAAAAAAAGTTATTCGAAAATATCTTGTACTTTTTTGGGGAGATTTGATGGTTTCACCATTTCCGAAGGTCGTAGAAGCTCGGGGATGGTCCCAATGGATCGGGCAGAGCCATATTAGTGGAGATGGAACCAACTTCCAAGTCTCTATGACATTCAGAAAAAAAGTTATTGAAGAATATCTTGAACTCCTATAGGTTTTCATCCCTAACCCTAACCCTAATCACAACCCAAAAATCAAACACAAATCACAACCCTAACCCTACCCCTTCCAAAGGTCGTAGAAGCTCGGGGGTGGTACCAATGGATCGGGCATACCCACATTAGTGGGGATGGAACCAACTTCCATGTCTCTATGACCTACAGAAAAAAAGTTATTGAAGAATATCCTGATCTCCAATGGGTATTCATTCCTAACCCTAACCCTAAGCACAGCCCTAACCCTAACCCTAATCACAACCCTAACCCTAACCCTAATTGCAACCCTAACCCATATTCACCATAGGGTGAATAACTCCGTGCTGCTTGCTCGAAACGTGCTGAAATTTGGTGTGGTCACGTGGCAGGCTACCCTTTATGAATCATGAAAGGCCCAAGTCTCTAGGCCTTTCGGAAAAAAAGTTATTCGAAAATATCTTGTACTTTTTTGGAGAGATTTGATGGTTTCACCATTTCCGAAGGTCGTAGAAGCTCGGGGGTGGTACCAATGGATCGGGCATACCCACATTAGTGGGGATGGAACCAACTTCCATGTCTCTATGACCTACAGAAAAAAAGTTATTGAAGAATATCCTGATCTCCAATGGGTATTCATTCCTAACCCTAACCCTAAGCACAGCCCTAACCCTAACCCTAATCACAACCCTAACCCTAACACTAAGCACAGCCCTAACCCTAACCCTAATCACAACCCTAACCCTAATTGCAACCCTAACCCATATTCACCATAGGGTGAATAACTCCGCGCTGCTTGCTCGAAACGTGCTGAAATTTGGTGTGGTCACGTGGCAGGCTACCCTTTATGAATCATGAAAGGCCCAAGTCTCTAGGCCTTTCGGAAAAAAAGTTATTCGAAAATATCTTGTACTTTTTTGGGGAGATTTGATGGTTTCACCATTTCTGAAGGTCGTAGAAGCTCGGCGATGGTCCCAATGGATCGGGCAGAGCCATATTAGTGGAGATGGAACCAACTTCCAAGTCTCTATGACATTCAGAAAAAAAGTTATTGAAGAATATCTTGAACTCCTATAGGTTTTCATCCTTAACCCTAACCCTAATCACAACCCAAAAATCAAACACAAATCACAACCCTAACCCTACCCCTTCCAAAGGTCGTAGAAGCTCGGGGGTGGTACCAATGGATCGGGCATATCCACATTAGTGGGGATGGAACCAACTTCCATGTCTCTATGACCTACAGAAAAAAAGTTATTGAAGAATATCCTGATCTCCAATGGGTATTCATTCCTAACCCTAACCCTAAGCACAGCCCTAACCCTAACCCTAATCAAAACCCTAACCCTAACCCTAATCACAACCCTAACCCTAACCCTAATTGCAACCCTAACCCATATTCACCATAGGGTGAATAACTCCGCGCTGCTTGCTCGAAACGTGCTGAAATTTGGTGTGGTCACGTGGCAGGCTACCCTTTATGAATCATGAAAGGCCCAAGTCTCTAGGCCTTTCGGAAAAAAAGTTATTCGAAAATATCTTGTACTTTTTTGGGGAGATTTGATGGTTTCACCATTTCCGAAGGTCGTAGAAGCTCGGGGATGGTCCCAATGGATCGGGCAGAGCCATATTAGTGGAGATGGAACCAACTTCCAAGTCTCTATGACATTCAGAAAAAAAGTTATTGAAGAATATCTTGAACTCCTATAGGTTTTCATCCCTAACCCTAACCCTAATCACAACCCAAAAATCAAACACAAATCACAACCCTAACCCTACCCCTTCCAAAGGTCGTAGAAGCTCGGGGGTGGTACCAATGGATCGGGCATACCCACATTAGTGGGGATGGAACCAACTTCCATGTCTCTATGACCTACAGAAAAAAAGTTATTGAAGAATATCCTGATCTCCAATGGGTATTCATTCCTAACCCTAACCCTAAGCACAGCCCTAACCCTAACCCTAATCACAACCCTAACCCTAACCCTAATTGCAACCCTAACCCATATTCACCATAGGGTGAATAACTCCGCGCTGCTTGCTCGAAACGTGCTGAAATTTGGTGTGGTCACGTGGCAGGCTACCCTTTATGAATCATGAAAGGCCCAAGTCTCTAGGCCTTTCGGAAAAAAAGTTATTCGAAAATATCTTGTACTTTTTTGGGGAGATTTGATGGTTTCACCATTTCCGAAGGTCGTAGAAGCTCGGGGGTGGTACCAATGGATCGGGCATACCCACATTAGTGGGGATGGAACCAACTTCCATGTCTCTATGACCTACAGAAAAAAAGTTATTGAAGAATATCCTGATCTCCAATGGGTATTCATTCCTAACCCTAACCCTAAGCACAGCCCTAACCCTAACCCTAATCACAACCCTAAGCACAGCCCTAACCCTAACCCTAATCACAACCCTAACCCTAATTGCAACCCTAACCCATATTCACCATAGGGTGAATAACTCCGCGCTGCTTGCTCGAAACGTGCTGAAATTTGGTGTGGTCACGTGGCAGGCTACCCTTTATGAATCATGAAAGGCCCAAGTCTCTAGGCCTTTCGGAAAAAAAGTTATTCGAAAATATCTTGTACTTTTTTGGGGAGATTTGATGGTTTCACCATTTCTGAAGGTCGTAGAAGCTCGGGGATGGTCCCAATGGATCGGGCAGAGCCATATTAGTGGAGATGGAACCAACTTCCAAGTCTCTATGACATTCAGAAAAAAAGTTATTGAAGAATATCTTGAACTCCTATAGGTTTTCATCCCGAACCCTAACCCTAATCACAACCCAAAAATCAAACACAAATCACAACCCTAACCCTACCCCTTCCAAAGGTCGTAGAAGCTCGGGGGTGGTACCAATGGATCGGGCATACCCACATTAGTGGGGATGGAACCAACTTCCATGTCTCTATGACCTACAGAAAAAAAGTTATTGAAGAATATCCTGATCTCCAATGGGTATTCATTCCTAACCCTAACCCTAAGCACAGCCCTAACCCTAACCCTAATCACAACCCTAACCCTAACCCTAATTGCAACCCTAACCCATATTCACCATAGGGTGAATAACTCCGCGCTGCTTGCTCGAAACGTGCTGAAATTTGGTGTGGTCACGTGGCAGGCTACCCTTTATGAATCATGAAAGGCCCAAGTCTCTAGGCCTTTCGGAAAAAAAGTTATTCGAAAATATCTTGTACTTTTTTGGGGAGATTTGATGGTTTCACCATTTCTGAAGGTCGTAGAAGCTCGGGGATGGTCCCAATGGATCGGGCAGAGCCATATTAGTGGAGATGGAACCAACTTCCAAGTCTCTATGACATTCAGAAAAAAAGTTATTGAAGAATATCTTGAACTCCTATAGGTTTTCATCCCTAACCCTAACCCTAATCACAACCCAAAAATCAAACACAAATCACAACCCTAACCCTACCCCTTCCAAAGGTCGTAGAAGCTCGGGGGTGGTACCAATGGATCGGGCATACCCACATTAGTGGGGATGGAACCAACTTCCATGTCTCTATGACCTACAGAAAAAAAGTTATTGAAGAATATCCTGATCTCCAATGGGTATTCATTCCTAACCCTAACCCTAAGCACAGCCCTAACCCTAACCCTAATCACAACCCTAACCCTAACCCTAATTGCAACCCTAACCCATATTCACCATAGGGTGAATAACTCCGCGCTGCTTGCTCGAAACGTGCTGAAATTTGGTGTGGTCACGTGGCAGGCTACCCTTTATGAATCATGAAAGGCCCAAGTCTCTAGGCCTTTCGGAAAAAAAGTTATTCGAAAATATCTTGTACTTTTTTGGGGAGATTTGATGGTTTCACCATTTCTGAAGGTCGTAGAAGCTCGGGGATGGTCCCAATGGATCGGGCAGAGCCATATTAGTGGAGATGGAACCAACTTCCAAGTCTCTATGACATTCAGAAAAAAAGTTATTGAAGAATATCTTGAACTCCTATAGGTTTTCATCCCGAACCCTAACCCTAATCACAACCCAAAAATCAAACACAAATCACAACCCTAACCCTACCCCTTCCAAAGGTCGTAGAAGCTCGGGGGTGGTACCAATGGATCGGGCATACCCACATTAGTGGGGATGGAACCAACTTCCATGTCTCTATGACCTACAGAAAAAAAGTTATTGAAGAATATCCTGATCTCCAATGGGTATTCATTCCTAACCCTAACCCTAAGCACAGCCCTAACCCTAACCCTAATCACAACCCTAACCCTAACCCTAATTGCAACCCTAACCCATATTCACCATAGGGTGAATAACTCCGCGCTGCTTGCTCGAAACGTGCTGAAATTTGGTGTGGTCACGTGGCAGGCTACCCTTTATGAATCATGAAAGGCCCAAGTCTCTAGGCCTTTCGGAAAAAAAGTTATTCGAAAATATCTTGTACTTTTTTGGGGAGATTTGATGGTTTCACCATTTCTGAAGGTCGTAGAAGCTCGGGGATGGTCCCAATGGATCGGGCAGAGCCATATTAGTGGAGATGGAACCAACTTCCAAGTCTCTATGACATTCAGAAAAAAAGTTATTGAAGAATATCTTGAACTCCTATAGGTTTTCATCCCTAACCCTAACCCTAATCACAACCCAAAAATCAAACACAAATCACAACCCTAACCCTACCCCTTCCAAAGGTCGTAGAAGCTCGGGGGTGGTACCAATGGATCGGGCATACCCACATTAGTGGGGATGGAACCAACTTCCATGTCTCTATGACCTACAGAAAAAAAGTTATTGAAGAATATCCTGATCTCCAATGGGTATTCATTCCTAACCCTAACCCTAAGCACAGCCCTAACCCTAACCCTAATCACAACCCTAACCCTAACCCTAATTGCAACCCTAACCCATATTCACCATAGGGTGAATAACTCCGCGCTGCTTGCTCGAAACGTGCTGAAATTTGGTGTGGTCACGTGGCAGGCTACCCTTTATGAATCATGAAAGGCCCAAGTCTCTAGGCCTTTCGGAAAAAAAGTTATTCGAAAATATCTTGTACTTTTTTGGGGAGATTTGATGGTTTCACCATTTCTGAAGGTCGTAGAAGCTCGGGGATGGTCCCAATGGATCGGGCAGAGCCATATTAGTGGAGATGGAACCAACTTCCAAGTCTCTATGACATTCAGAAAAAAAGTTATTGAAGAATATCTTGAACTCCTATAGGTTTTCATCCCGAACCCTAACCCTAATCACAACCCAAAAATCAAACACAAATCACAACCCTAACCCTACCCCTTCCAAAGGTCGTAGAAGCTCGGGGGTGGTACCAATGGATCGGGCATACCCACATTAGTGGGGATGGAACCAACTTCCATGTCTCTATGACCTACAGAAAAAAAGTTATTGAAGAATATCCTGATCTCCAATGGGTATTCATTCCTAACCCTAACCCTAAGCACAGCCCTAACCCTAACCCTAATCACAACCCTAACCCTAACCCTAATTGCAACCCTAACCCATATTCACCATAGGGTGAATAACTCCGCGCTGCTTGCTCGAAACGTGCTGAAATTTGGTGTGGTCACGTGGCAGGCTACCCTTTATGAATCATGAAAGGCCCAAGTCTCTAGGCCTTTCGGAAAAAAAGTTATTCGAAAATATCTTGTACTTTTTTGGGGAGATTTGATGGTTTCACCATTTCTGAAGGTCGTAGAAGCTCGGGGATGGTCCCAATGGATCGGGCAGAGCCATATTAGTGGAGATGGAACCAACTTCCAAGTCTCTATGACATTCAGAAAAAAAGTTATTGAAGAATATCTTGAACTCCTATAGGTTTTCATCCCGAACCCTAACCCTAATCACAACCCAAAAATCAAACACAAATCACAACCCTAACCCTACCCATTCCAAAGGTCGTAGAAGCTCGGGGGTGGTACCAATGGATCGGGCATACCCACATTAGTGGGGATGGAACCAACTTCCATGTCTCTATGACCTACAGAAAAAAAGTTATTGAAGAATATCCTGATCTCCAATGGGTATTCATTCCTAACCCTAACCCTAAGCACAGCCCTAACCCTAACCCTAATCACAACCCTAACCCTAACCCTAATTGCAACCCTAACCCATATTCACCATAGGGTGAATAACTCCGCGCTGCTTGCTCGAAACGTGCTGAAATTTGGTGTGGTCACGTGGCAGGCTACCCTTTATGAATCATGAAAGGCCCAAGTCTCTAGGCCTTTCGGAAAAAAAGTTATTCGAAAATATCTTGTACTTTTTTGGGGAGATTTGATGGTTTCACCATTTCTGAAGGTCGTAGAAGCTCGGGGATGGTCCCAATGGATCGGGCAGAGCCATATTAGTGGAGATGGAACCAACTTCCAAGTCTCTATGACATTCAGAAAAAAAGTTATTGAAGAATATCTTGAACTCCTATAGGTTTTCATCCCTAACCCTAACCCTAATCACAACCCAAAAATCAAACACAAATCACAACCCTAACCCTACCCCTAAGCACAGCCCTAACCCTAACCCTAATCACAACCCTAACCCTAACCCTAATTGCAACCCTAACCCATATTCACCATAGGGTGAATAACTCCGCGCTGCTTGCTCGAAACGTGCTGAAATTTGGTGTGGTCACGTGGCAGGCTACCCTTTATGAATCATGAAAGGCCCAAGTCTCTAGGCCTTTCGGAAAAAAAGTTATTCGAAAATATCTTGTACTTTTTTGGGGAGATTTGATGGTTTCACCATTTCTGAAGGTCGTAGAAGCTCGGGGATGGTCCCAATGGATCGGGCAGAGCCATATTAGTGGAGATGGAACCAACTTCCAAGTCTCTATGACATTCAGAAAAAAAGTTATTGAAGAATATCTTGAACTCCTATAGGTTTTCATCCCGAACCCTAACCCTAATCACAACCCAAAAATCAAACACAAATCACAACCCTAACCCTACCCCTTCCAAAGGTCGTAGAAGCTCGGGGGTGGTACCAATGGATCGGGCATACCCACATTAGTGGGGATGGAACCAACTTCCATGTCTCTATGACCTACAGAAAAAAAGTTATTGAAGAATATCCTGATCTCCAATGGGTATTCATTCCTAACCCTAACCCTAAGCACAGCCCTAACCCTAACCCTAATCACAACCCTAACCCTAACCCTAATTGCAACCCTAACCCATATTCACCATAGGGTGAATAACTCCGCGCTGCTTGCTCGAAACGTGCTGAAATTTGGTGTGGTCACGTGGCAGGCTACCCTTTATGAATCATGAAAGGCCCAAGTCTCTAGGCCTTTCGGAAAAAAAGTTATTCGAAAATATCTTGTACTTTTTTGGGGAGATTTGATGGTTTCACCATTTCTGAAGGTCGTAGAAGCTCGGGGATGGTCCCAATGGATCGGGCAGAGCCATATTAGTGGAGATGGAACCAACTTCCAAGTCTCTATGACATTCAGAAAAAAAGTTATTGAAGAATATCTTGAACTCCTATAGGTTTTCATCCCTAACCCTAACCCTAATCACAACCCAAAAATCAAACACAAATCACAACCCTAACCCTACCCCTTCCAAAGGTCGTAGAAGCTCGGGGGTGGTACCAATGGATCGGGCATACCCACATTAGTGGGGATGGAACCAACTTCCATGTCTCTATGACCTACAGAAAAAAAGTTATTGAAGAATATCCTGATCTCCAATGGGTATTCATTCCTAACCCTAACCCTAAGCACAGCCCTAACCCTAACCCTAATCACAACCCTAACCCTAACCCTAATTGCAACCCTAACCCATATTCACCATAGGGTGAATAACTCCGCGCTGCTTGCTCGAAACGTGCTGAAATTTGGTGTGGTCACGTGGCAGGCTACCCTTTATGAATCATGAAAGGCCCAAGTCTCTAGGCCTTTCGGAAAAAAAGTTATTCGAAAATATCTTGTACTTTTTTGGGGAGATTTGATGGTTTCACCATTTCCGAAGGTCGTAGAAGCTCGGGGGTGGTACCAATGGATCGGGCATACCCACATTAGTGGGGACGGAACCAACTTCCATGTCTCTATGACCTACAGAAAAAAAGTTATTGAAGAATATCCTGATCTCCAATGGGTATTCATTCCTAACCCTAACCCTAAGCACAGCCCTAACCCTAACCCTAATCACAACCCTAACCCTAACCCTAAGCACAGCCCTAACCCTAACCCTAATCACAACCCTAACCCTAACCCTAATTGCAACCCTAACCCATATTCACCATAGGGTGAATATCTCCGCGCTGCTTGCTCGAAACGTGCTGAAATTTGGTGTGGTCACGTGGCAGGCTACCCTTTATGAATCATGAAAGGCCCAAGTCTCTAGGCCTTTCGGAAAAAAAGTTATTCGAAAATATCTTGTACTTTTTTGGGGAGATTTGATGGTTTCACCATTTCTGAAGGTCGTAGAAGCTCGGGGATGGTCCCAATGGATCGGGCAGAGCCATATTAGTGGAGATGGAACCAACTTCCAAGTCTCTATGACATTCAGAAAAAAAGTTATTGAAGAATATCTTGAACTCCTATAGGTTTTCATCCCTAACCCTAACCCTAATCACAACCCAAAAATCAAACACAAATCACAACCCTAACCCTACCCCTTCCAAAGGTCGTAGAAGCTCGGGGGTGGTACCAATGGATCGGGCATACCCACATTAGTGGGGATGGAACCAACTTCCATGTCTCTATGACCTACAGAAAAAAAGTTATTGAAGAATATCCTGATCTCCAATGGGTATTCATTCCTAACCCTAACCCTAAGCACAGCCCTAACCCTAACCCTAATCACAACCCTAACCCTAACCCTAATTGCAACCCTAACCCATATTCACCATAGGGTGAATAACTCCGCGCTGCTTGCTCGAAACGTGCTGAAATTTGGTGTGGTCACGTGGCAGGCTACCCTTTATGAATCATGAAAGGCCCAAGTCTCTAGGCCTTTCGGAAAAAAAGTTATTCGAAAATATCTTGTACTTTTTTGGGGAGATTTGATGGTTTCACCATTTCCGAAGGTCGTAGAAGCTCGGGGGTGGTACCAATGGATCGGGCATACCCACATTAGTGGGGATGGAACCAACTTCCATGTCTCTATGACCTACAGAAAAAAAGTTATTGAAGAATATCCTGATCTCCAATGGGTATTCATTCCTAACCCTAACCCTAAGCACAGCCCTAACCCTAACCCTAATCACAACCCTAACCCTAACCCTAATTGCAACCCTAACCCATATTCACCATAGGGTGAATAACTCCGCGCTGCTTGCTTGAAACGTGCTGAAATTTGGTGTGGTCACGTGGCAGGCTACCCTTTATGAATCATGAAAGGCCCAAGTCTCAAGGCCTTTCGGAAAAAAAGTTATTCGAAAATATCTTGTACTTTTTTGGGGAGATTTGATGGTTTCACCATTTCTGAAGGTCGTAGAAGCTCGGGGATGGTCCCAATGGATCGGGCAGTGCCATATTAGTGGAGATGGAACCAACTTCCAAGTCTCTATGACATTCAGAAAAAAAGTTATTGAAGAATATCTTGAACTCCTATAGGTTTTCATCCCTAACCCTAATCACAACCCAAAAATCAAACACAAATCACAACCCTAACCCTACCCCTTCCAAAGGTCGTAGAAGCTCGGGGGTGGTACCAATGGATCGGGCATACCGACATTAGTGGGGATGGAACCAACTTCCATGTCTCTATGACCTACAGAAAAAAAGTTATTGAAGAATATCCTGATCTCCAATGGGTATTCATTCCTAACCCTAACCCTAAGCACAGCCCTAACCCTAACCCTAATCACAACCCTAACCCTAACACTAAGCACAGCCCTAACCCTAACCCTAATCACAACCCTAACCCTAACCCTAATTGCAACCCTAACCCATATTCACCATAGGGTGAATAACTCCGCGCTGCTTGCTCGAAACGTGCTGAAATTTGGTGTGGTCACGTGGCAGGCTACCCTTTATGAATCATGAAAGGCCCAAGTCTCTAGGCCTTTCGGAAAAAAAGTTATTCGAAAATATCTTGTACTTTTTTGGGGAGATTTGATGGTTTCACCATTTCTGAAGGTCGTAGAAGCTCGGGGATGGTCCCAATGGATTGGGCAGAGCCATATTAGTGGAGATGGAACCAACTTCGAAGTCTCTATGACATTCAGAAAAAAAGTTATTGAAGAATATCTTGAACTCCTATAGGTTTTCATCCCTAACCCTAACCCTAATCACAACCCAAAAATCAAACACAAATCACAACCCTAACCCTACCCCTTCCAAAGGTCGTAGAAGCTCGGGGGTGGTACCAATGGATCGGGCATACCCACATTAGTGGGGATGGAACCAACTTCCATGTCTCTATGACCTACAGAAAAAAAGTTATTGAAGAATATCCTGATCTCCAATGGGTATTCATTCCTAACCCTAACCCTAAGCACAGCCCTAACCCTAACCCTAATCACAACCCTAACCCTAACCCTAATTGCAACCCTAACCCATATTCACCATAGGGTGAATAACTCCGCGCTGCTTGCTCGAAACGTGCTGAAATTTGGTGTGGTCACGTGGCAGGCTACCCTTTATGAATCATGAAAGGCCCAAGTCTCTAGGCCTTTCGGAAAAAAAGTTATTCGAAAATATCTTGTACTTTTTTGGGGAGATTTGATGGTTTCACCATTTCCGAAGGTCGTAGAAGCTCGGGGATGGTCCCAATGGATCGGGCAGAGCCATATTAGTGGAGATGGAACCAACTTCCAAGTCTCTATGACATTCAGAAAAAAAGTTATTGAAGAATATCTTGAACTCCTATAGGTTTTCATCCCTAACCCTAACCCTAATCACAACCCAAAAATCAAACACAAATCACAACCCTAACCCTACCCCTTCCAAAGGTCGTAGAAGCTCGGGGGTGATACCAATGGATCGGGCATACCCACATTAGTGGGGATGGAACCAACTTCCATGTCTCTATGACCTACAGAAAAAAAGTTAGTGAAGAATATCCTGATCTCCAATGGGTATTCATTCCTAACCCTAACCCTAAGCACAGCCCTAACCCTAACCCTAATCACAACCCTAACCCTAACCCTAATTGCAACCCTAACCCATATTCACCATAGGGTGAATAACTCCGCGCTGCTTGCTCGAAACGTGCTGAAATTTGGTGTGGTCACGTGGCAGACTACCCTTTATGAATCATTAAAGGCCCAAGTCTCTAGGCCTTTCGGAAAAAAAGTTATTCGAAAATATCTTGTACTTTTTTGGGGAGATTTGATGGTTTCACCATTTCCGAAGGTCGTAGAAGCTCGGGGATGGTCCCAATGGATCGGGCAGAGCCATATTAGTGGAGATGGAACCAACTTCCAAGTCTCTATGACATTCAGAAAAAAAGTTATTGAAGAATATCTTGAACTCCTATAGGTTTTCATCCCTAACCCTAACCCTAATCACAACCCAAAAATCAAACACAAATCACAACCCTAACCCTACCCCTTCCAAAGGTCGTAGAAGCTCGGGGGTGATACCAATGGATCGGGCATACCCACATTAGTGGGGATGGAACCAACTTCCATGTCTCTATGACCTACAGAAAAAAAGTTAGTGAAGAATATCCTGATCTCCAATGGGTATTCATTCCTAACCCTAACCCTAAGCACAGCCCTAACCCTAACCCTAATCACAACCCTAACCCTAACCCTAATTGCAACCCTAACCCATATTCACCATAGGGTGAATAACTCCGCGCTGCTTGCTCGAAACGTGCTGAAATTTGGTGTGGTCACGTGGCAGACTACCCTTTATGAATCATTAAAGGCCCAAGTCTCTAGGCCTTTCGGAAAAAAAGTTATTCGAAAATATCTTGTACTTTTTTGGGGAGATTTGATGGTTTCACCATTTCCGAAGGTCGTAGAAGCTCGGGGATGGTCCCAATGGATCGGGCAGAGCCATATTAGTGGAGATGGAACCAACTTCCAAGTCTCTATGACATTCAGAAAAAAAGTTATTGAAGAATATCTTGAACTCCTATAGGTTTTCATCCCTAACCCTAACCCTAATCACAACCCAAAAATCAAACACAAATCACAACCCTAACCCTACCCCTTCCAAAGGTCGTAGAAGCTCGGGGGTGATACCAATGGATCGGGCATACCCACATTAGTGGGGATGGAACCAACTTCCATGTCTCTATGACCTACAGAAAAAAAGTTAGTGAAGAATATCCTGATCTCCAATGGGTATTCATTCCTAACCCTAACCCTAAGCACAGCCCTAACCCTAACCCTAATCACAACCCTAACCCTAACCCTAAGCACAGCCCTAACCCTAACCCTAATCACAACCCTAACCCTAACCCTAATTGCAACCCTAACCCATATTCACCATAGGGTGAATAACTCCGCGCTGCTTGCTCGAAACGTGCTGAAATTTGGTGTGGTCACGTGGCAGGCTACCCTTTATGAATCATGAAAGGCCCAAGTCTCTAGGCCTTTCGGAAAAAAAGTTATTCGAAAATATCTTGTACTTTTTTGGGGAGATTTGATGGTTTCACCATTTCCGAAGGTCGTAGAAGCTCGGGGATGGTCCCAATGGATCGGGCAGAGCCATATTAGTGGAGATGGAACCAACTTCCAAGTCTCTATGACATTCAGAAAAAAAGTTATTGAAGAATATCTTGAACTCCTATAGGTTTTCATCCCTAACCCTAACCCTAATCACAACCCAAAAATCAAACACAAATCACAACCCTAACCCTACCCCTTCCAAAGGTCGTAGAAGCTCGGGGGTGGTACCAATGGATCGGGCATACCCACATTAGTGGGGATGGAACCAACTTCCATGTCTCTATGACCTACAGAAAAAAAGTTATTGAAGAATATCCTGATCTCCAATGGGTATTCATTCCTAACCCTAACCCTAAGCACAGCCCTAACCCTAACCCTAATCACAACCCTAACCCTAACCCTAATTGCAACCCTAACCCATATTCACCATAGGGTGAATAACTCCGCGCTGCTTGCTCGAAACGTGCTGAAATTTGGTGTGGTCACGTGGCAGGCTACCCTTTATGAATCATGAAAGGCCCAAGTCTCTAGGCCTTTCGGAAAAAAAGTTATTTGAAAATATCTTGTACTTTTTTGGGGAGATTTGATGGTTTCACCATTTCCGAAGGTCGTAGAAGCTCGGGGGTGGTACCAATGGATCGGGCATACCCACATTAGTAGGGATGGAACCAACTTCCATGTCTCTATGACCTACAGAAAAAAAGTTATTGAAGAATATCCTGATCTCCAATGGGTATTCATTCCTAACCCTAACCCTAAGCACAGCCCTAACCCTAACCCTAATCACAACCCTAACCCTAACCCTAATTGCAACCCTAACCCATATTCACCATAGGGTGAATAACTCCGCGCTGCTTGCTCGAAACGTGCTGAAATTTGGTGTGGTCACGTGGCAGGCTACCCTTTATGAATCATGAAAGGCCCAAGTCTCTAGGCCTTTCGGAAAAAAAGTTATTCGAAAATATCTTGTACTTTTTTGGGGAGATTTGATGGTTTCACCATTTCCGAAGGTCGTAGAAGCTCGGGGATGGTCCCAATGGATCGGGCAGAGCCATATTAGTGGAGATGGAACCAACTTCCAAGTCTCTATGACATTCAGAAAAAAAGTTATTGAAGAATATCTTGAACTCCTATAGGTTTTCATCCCTAACCCTAACCCTAATCACAACCCAAAAATCAAACACAAATCACAACCCTAACCCTACCCCTTCCAAAGGTCGTAGAAGCTCGGGGGTGGTCCCAATGGATCGGGCAGAGCCATATTAGTGGGGATGGAACCAACTTCCATTTCTCTATGACCTACAGAAAAAAAGTTATTGAAGAATATCCTGATCTCCAATGGGTATTCATTCCTAACCCTAACCCTAAGCACAGCCCTATCCCTAACCCTAATCACAACCCTAACCCTAACCCTAATTGCAACCCTAACCCATATTCACCATAGGGTGAATAACTCCGCGCTGCTTGCTTGAAACGTGCTGAAATTTGGTGTGGTCACGTGGCAGGCTACCCTTTATGAATCATGAAAGGCCCAAGTCTCAAGGCCTTTCGGAAAAAAAGTTATTCGAAAATATCTTGTACTTTTTTGGGGAGATTTGATGGTTTCACCATTTCCGAAGGTCGTAGAAGCTCGGGGGTGGTACCAATGGATCGGGCATACCCACATTAGTGGGGATGGAACCAACTTCCATGTCTCTATGACCTACAGAAAAAAAGTTATTGAAGAATATCCTGATCTCCAATGGGTATTCATTCCTAACCCTAACCCTAAGCACAGCCCTAACCCTAACCCTAATCACAACCCTAACCCTAACCCTAAGCACAGCCCTAACCCTAACCCTAATCACAACCCTAACCCTAACCCTAATTGCAACCCTAACCCATATTCACCATAGGGTGAATAACTCCGCGCTGCTTGCTTGAAACGTGCTGAAATTTGGTGTGGTCACGTGGCAGGCTACCCTTTATGAATCATGAAAGGCCCAAGTCTCAAGGCCTTTCGGAAAAAAAGTTATTCGAAAATATCTTGTACTTTTTTGGGGAGATTTGATGGTTTCACCATTTCTGAAGGTCGTAGAAGCTCGGGGATGGTCCCAATGGATCGGGCAGTGCCATATTAGTGGAGATGGAACCAACTTCCAAGTCTCTATGACATTCAGAAAAAAAGTTATTGAAGAATATCTTGAACTCCTATAGGTTTTCATCCCTAACCCTAACCCTAATCACAACCCAAAAATCAAACACAAATCACAACCCTAACCCTACCCCTTCCAAAGGTCGTAGAAGCTCGGGGGTGGTACCAATGGATCGGGCATACCCACATTAGTGGGGATGGAACCAACTTCCATGTCTCTATGACCTACAGAAAAAAAGTTATTGAAGAATATCCTGATCTCCAATGGGTATTCATTCCTAACCCTAACCCTAAGCACAGCCCTAACCCTAACCCTAATCACAACCCTAACCCTAACACTAAGCACAACCCTAACCCTAACCCTAATCACAACCCTAACCCTAACCCTAATTGCAACCCTAACCCATATTCACCATAGGGTGAATAACTCCGCGCTGCTTGCTCGAAACGTGCTGAAATTTGGTGTGGTCACGTGGCAGGCTACCCTTTATGAATCATGAAAGGCCCAAGTCTCTAGGCCTTTCGGAAAAAAAGTTATTCGAAAATATCTTGTACTTTTTTGGGGAGATTTGATGGTTTCACCATTTCTGAAGGTCGTAGAAGCTCGGGGATGGTCCCAATGGATTGGGCAGAGCCATATTAGTGGAGATGGAACCAACTTCGAAGTCTCTATGACATTCAGAAAAAAAGTTATTGAAGAATATCTTGAACTCCTATAGGTTTTCATTCCTAACCCTAACCCTAATCACAACCCAAAAATCAAACACAAATCACAACCCTAACCCTACCCCTTCCAAAGGTCGTAGAAGCTCGGGGGTGGTACCAATGGATCGGGCATACCCACATTAGTGGGGATGGAACCAACTTCCATGTCTCTATGACCTACAGAAAAAAAGTTATTGAAGAATATCCTGATCTCCAATGGGTATTCATTCCTAACCCTAACCCTAAGCACAGCCCTAACCCTAACCCTAATCACAACCCTAACCCTAACCCTAATTGCAACCCTAACCCATATTCACCATAGGGTGAATAACTCCGCGCTGCTTGCTCGAAACGTGCTGAAATTTGGTGTGGTCACGTGGCAGGCTACCCTTTATGAATCATGAAAGGCCCAAGTCTCTAGGCCTTTCGGAAAAAAAGTTATTCGAAAATATCTTGTACTTTTTTGGGGAGATTTGATGGTTTCACCATTTCCGAAGGTCGTAGAAGCTCGGGGGTGGTACCAATGGATCGGGCATACCCACATTAGTGGGGATGGAACCAACTTCCATGTCTCTATGACCTACAGAAAAAAAGTTATTGAAGAATATCCTGATCTCCAATGGGTATTCATTCCTAACCCTAACCCTAAGCACAGCCCTAACCCTAACCCTAATCACAACCCTAAACCTAACCCTAAGCACAGCCCTAACCCTAACCCTAATCACAACCCTAACCCTAACCCTAATTGCAACCCTAACCCATATTCACCATAGGGTGAATAACTCCGCGCTGCTTGCTTGAAACGTGCTGAAATTTGGTGTGGTCACGTGGCAGGCTACCCTTTATGAATCATGAAAGGCCCAAGTCTCAAGGCCTTTCGGAAAAAAAGTTATTCGAAAATATCTTGTACTTTTTTGGGGAGATTTGATGGTTTCACCATTTCTGAAGGTCGTAGAAGCTCGGGGATGGTCCCAATGGATCGGGCAGTGCCATATTAGTGGAGATGGAACCAACTTCCAAGTCTCTATGACATTCAGAAAAAAAGTTATTGAAGAATATCTTGAACTCCTTTAGGTTTTCATCCCTAACCCTAACCCTAATCACAACCCAAAAATCAAACACAAATCACAACCCTAACCCTACCCCTTCCAAAGGTCGTAGAAGCTCGGGGGTGGTACCAATGGATCGGGCATACCCACATTAGTGGGGATGGAACCAACTTCCATGTCTCTATGACCTACAGAAAAAAAGTTATTGAAGAATATCCTGATCTCCAATGGGTATTCATTCCTAACCCTAACCCTAAGCACAGCCCTAACCCTAACCCTAATCACAACCCTAACCCTAACACTAAGCACAGCCCTAACCCTAACCCTAATCACAACCCTAACCCTAACCCTAATTGCAACCCTAACCCATATTCACCATAGGGTGAATAACTCCGCGCTGCTTGCTCGAAACGTGCTGAAATTTGGTGTGGTCACGTGGCAGGCTACCCTTTATGAATCATGAAAGGCCCAAGTCTCTAGGCCTTTCGGAAAAAAAGTTATTCGAAAATATCTTGTACTTTTTTGGGGAGATTTGATGGTTTCACCATTTCTGAAGGTCGTAGAAGCTCGGGGATGGTCCCAATGGTTTGGGCAGAGCCATATTAGTGGAGATGGAACCAACTTCAAAGTCTCTATGACATTCAGAAAAAAAGTTATTGAAGAATATCTTGAACTCCTATAGGTTTTCATCCCTAACCCTAACCCTAATCACAACCCAAAAATCAAACACAAATCACAACCCTAACCCTACCCCTTCCAAAGGTCGTAGAAGCTCGGGGGTGGTACCAATGGATCGGGCATACCCACATTAGTGGGGATGGAACCAACTTCCATGTCTCTATGACCTACAGAAAAAAAGTTATTGAAGAATATCCTGATCTCCAATGGGTATTCATTCCTAACCCTAACCCTAAGCACAGCCCTAACCCTAACCCTAATCACAACCCTAACCCTAACACTAAGCACAGCCCTAACCCTAACCCTAATCACAACCCTAACCCTAATTGCAACCCTAACCCATATTCACCATAGGGTGAATAACTCCGCGCTGCTTGCTCGAAACGTGCTGAAATTTGGTGTGGTCACGTGGCAGGCTACCCTTTATGAATCATGAAAGGCCCAAGTCTCTAGGCCTTTCGGAAAAAAAGTTATTCGAAAATATCTTGTACTTTTTTGGGGAGATTTGATGGTTTCACCATTTCTGAAGGTCGTAGAAGCTCGGGGATGGTCCCAATGGATTGGGCAGAGCCATATTAGTGGAGATGGAACCAACTTCGAAGTCTCTATGACATTCAGAAAAAAAGTTATTGAAGAATATCTTGAACTCCTATAGGTTTTCATCCCTAACCCTAACCCTAATCACAACCCAAAAATCAAACACAAATCACAACCCTAACCCTACCCCTTCCAAAGGTCGTAGAAGCTCGGGGGTGATACCAATGGATCGGGCATACCCACATTAGTGGGGATGGAACCAACTTCCATGTCTCTATGACCTACAGAAAAAAAGTTAGTGAAGAATATCCTGATCTCCAATGGGTATTCATTCCTAACCCTAACCCTAAGCACAGCCCTAACCCTAACCCTAATCACAACCCTAACCCTAACCCTAAGCACAGCCCTAACCCTAACCCTAATCACAACCCTAACCCTAACCCTAATTGCAACCCTAACCCATATTCACCATAGGGTGAATAACTCCGCGCTGCTTGCTCGAAACGTGCTGAAATTTGGTGTGGTCACGTGGCAGGCTACCCTTTATGAATCATGAAAGGCCCAAGTCTCTAGGCCTTTCGGAAAAAAAGTTATTCGAAAATATCTTGTACTTTTTTGGGGAGATTTGATGGTTTCACCATTTCTGAAGGTCGTAGAAGCTCGGGGATGGTCCCAATGGATCGGGCAGAGCCATATTAGTGGAGATGGAACCAACTTCCAAGTCTCTATGACATTCAGAAAAAAAGTTATTGAAGAATATCTTGAACTCCTATAGGTTTTCATCCCTAACCCTAACCCTAATCACAACCCAAAAATCAAACACAAATCACAACCCTAACCCTACCCCTTCCAAAGGTCGTAGAAGCTCGGGGGTGGTACCAATGGATCGGGCATACCCACATTAGTGGGGATGGAACCAACTTCCATGTCTCTATGACCTACAGAAAAAAAGTTATTGAAGAATATCCTGATCTCCAATGGGTATTCATTCCTAACCCTAACCCTAAGCACAGCCCTAACCCTAACCCTAATCACAACCCTAACCCTAACCCTAATTGCAACCCTAACCCATATTCACCATAGGGTGAATAACTCCGCGCTGCTTGCTCGAAACGTGCTGAAATTTGGTGTGGTCACGTGGCAGGCTACCCTTTATGAATCATGAAAGGCCCAAGTCTCTAGGCCTTTCGGAAAAAAAGTTATTTGAAAATATCTTGTACTTTTTTGGGGAGATTTGATATTTTCACCATTTCCGAAGGTCGTAGAAGCTCGGGGGTGGTACCAATGGATCGGGCATACCCACATTAGTGGGGATGGAACCAACTTCCATGTCTCTATGACCTACAGAAAAAAAGTTATTGAAGAATATCCTGATCTCCAATGGGTATTCATTCCTAACCCTAACCCTAAGCACAGCCCTAACCCTAACCCTAATCACAACCCTAACCCTAACCCTAATTGCAACCCTAACCCATATTCACCATAGGGTGAATAACTCCGCGCTGCTTGCTCGAAACGTGCTGAAATTTGGTGTGGTCACGTGGCAGGCTACCCTTTATGAATCATGAAAGGCCCAAGTCTCTAGGCCTTTCGGAAAAAAAGTTATTCGAAAATATCTTGTACTTTTTTGGGGAGATTTGATGGTTTCACCATTTCCGAAGGTCGTAGAAGCTCGGGGATGGTCCCAATGGATCGGGCAGAGCCATATTAGTGGAGATGGAACCAACTTCCAAGTCTCTATGACATTCAGAAAAAAAGTTATTGAAGAATATCTTGAACTCCTATAGGTTTTCATCCCTAACCCTAACCCTAATCACAACCCAAAAATCAAACACAAATCACAACCCTAACCCTACCCCTTCCAAAGGTCGTAGAAGCTCGGGGGTGGTCCCAATGGATCGGGCAGAGCCATATTAGTGGGGATGGAACCAACTTCCATTTCTCTATGACCTACAGAAAAAAAGTTATTGAAGAATATCCTGATCTCCAATGGGTATTCATTCCTAACCCTAACCCTAAGCACAGCCCTATCCCTAACCCTAATCACAACCCTAACCCTAACCCTAATTGCAACCCTAACCCATATTCACCATAGGGTGAATAACTCCGCGCTGCTTGCTCGAAACGTGCTGAAATTTGGTGTGGTCACGTGGCAGGCTACCCTTTATGAATCATGAAAGGCCCAAGTCTCTAGGCCTTTCGGAAAAAAAGTTATTCGAAAATATCTTGTACTTTTTTGGGGAGATTTGATGGTTTCACCATTTCCGAAGGTCGTAGAAGCTCGGGGATGGTCCCAATGGATCGGGCAGAGCCATATTAGTGGAGATGGAACCAACTTCCAAGTCTCTATGACATTCAGAAAAAAAGTTATTGAAGAATATCTTGAACTCCTATAGGTTTTCATCCCTAACCCTAATCACAACCCAAAAATCAAACACAAATCACAACCCTAACCCTACCCCTTCCAAAGGTCGTAGAAGCTCGGGGGTGATACCAATGGATCGGGCATACCCACATTAGTGGGGATGGAACCAACTTCCATGTCTCTATGACCTACAGAAAAAAAGTTAGTGAAGAATATCCTGATCTCCAATGGGTATTCATTCCTAACCCTAACCCTAAGCAGAGCCCTAACCCTAACCCTAATCACAACCCTAACCCTAACCCTAAGCACAGCCCTAACCCTAACCCTAATCACAACCCTAACCCTAACCCTAATTGCAACCCTAACCCATATTCACCATAGGGTGAATAACTCCGCGCTGCTTGCTCGAAACGTGCTGAAATTTGGTGTGGTCACGTGGCAGGCTACCCTTTATGAATCATGAAAGGCCCAAGTCTCTAGGCCTTTCGGAAAAAAAGTTATTCGAAAATATCTTGTACTTTTTTGGGGAGATTTGATGGTTTCACCATTTCCGAAGGTCGTAGAAGCTCGGGGGTGGTACCAATGGATCGGGCATACCCACATTAGTGGGGATGGAACCAACTTCCATGTCTCTATGACCTACAGAAAAAAAGTTATTGAAGAATATCCTGATCTCCAATGGGTATTCATTCCTAACCCTAACCCTAAGCACAGCCCTAACCCTAACCCTAATCACAACCCTAAACCTAACCCTAAGCACAGCCCTAACCCTAACCCTAATCACAACCCTAACCCTAACCCTAATTGCAACCCTAACCCATATTCACCATAGGGTGAATAACTCCGCGCTGCTTGCTTGAAACGTGCTGAAATTTGGTGTGGTCACGTGGCAGGCTACCCTTTATGAATCATGAAAGGCCCAAGTCTCAAGGCCTTTCGGAAAAAAAGTTATTCGAAAATATCTTGTACTTTTTTGGGGAGATTTGATGGTTTCACCATTTCTGAAGGTCGTAGAAGCTCGGGGATGGTCCCAATGGATCGGGCAGTGCCATATTAGTGGAGATGGAACCAACTTCCAAGTCTCTATGACATTCAGAAAAAAAGTTATTGAAGAATATCTTGAACTCCTATAGGTTTTCATCCCTAACCCTAACCCTAATCACAACCCAAAAATCAAACACAAATCACAACCCTAACCCTACCCCTTCCAAAGGTCGTAGAAGCTCGGGGGTGGTACCAATGGATCGGGCATACCCACATTAGTGGGGATGGAACCAACTTCCATGTCTCTATGACCTACAGAAAAAAAGTTATTGAAGAATATCCTGATCTCCAATGGGTATTCATTCCTAACCCTAACCCTAAGCACAGCCCTAACCCTAACCCTAATCACAACCCTAACCCTAACACTAAGCACAGCCCTAACCCTAACCCTAATCACAACCCTAACCCTAACCCTAATTGCAACCCTAACCCATATTCACCATAGGGTGAATAACTCCGCGCTGCTTGCTCGAAACGTGCTGAAATTTGGTGTGGTCACGTGGCAGGCTACCCTTTATGAATCATGAAAGGCCCAAGTCTCTAGGCCTTTCGGAAAAAAAGTTATTCGAAAATATCTTGTACTTTTTTGGGGAGATTTGATGGTTTCACCATTTCTGAAGGTCGTAGAAGCTCGGGGATGGTCCCAATGGATTGGGCAGAGCCATATTAGTGGAGATGGAACCAACTTCAAAGTCTCTATGACATTCAGAAAAAAAGTTATTGAAGAATATCTTGAACTCCTATAGGTTTTCATCCCTAACCCTAACCCTAATCACAACCCAAAAATCAAACACAAATCACAACCCTAACCCTACCCCTTCCAAAGGTCGTAGAAGCTCGGGGGTGGTACCAATGGATCGGGCATACCCACATTAGTGGGGATGGAACCAACTTCCATGTCTCTATGACCTACAGAAAAAAAGTTATTGAAGAATATCCTGATCTCCAATGGGTATTCATTCCTAACCCTAACCCTAAGCACAGCCCTAACCCTAACCCTAATCACAACCCTAACCCTAACACTAAGCACAGCCCTAACCCTAACCCTAATCACAACCCTAACCCTAATTGCAACCCTAACCCATATTCACCATAGGGTGAATAACTCCGCGCTGCTTGCTCGAAACGTGCTGAAATTTGGTGTGGTCACGTGGCAGGCTACCCTTTATGAATCATGAAAGGCCCAAGTCTCTAGGCCTTTCGGAAAAAAAGTTATTCGAAAATATCTTGTACTTTTTTGGGGAGATTTGATGGTTTCACCATTTCTGAAGGTCGTAGAAGCTCGGGGATGGTCCCAATGGATTGGGCAGAGCCATATTAGTGGAGATGGAACCAACTTCGAAGTCTCTATGACATTCAGAAAAAAAGTTATTGAAGAATATCTTGAACTCCTATAGGTTTTCATCCCTAACCCTAACCCTAATCACAACCCAAAAATCAAACACAAATCACAACCCTAACCCTACCCCTTCCAAAGGTCGTAGAAGCTCGGGGGTGATACCAATGGATCGGGCATACCCACATTAGTGGGGATGGAACCAACTTCCATGTCTCTATGACCTACAGAAAAAAAGTTAGTGAAGAATATCCTGATCTCCAATGGGTATTCATTCCTAACCCTAACCCTAAGCACAGCCCTAACCCTAACCCTAATCACAACCCTAACCCTAACCCTAAGCACAGCCCTAACCCTAACCCTAATCACAACCCTAACCCTAACCCTAATTGCAACCCTAACCCATATTCACCATAGGGTGAATAACTCCGCGCTGCTTGCTCGAAACGTGCTGAAATTTGGTGTGGTCACGTGGCAGGCTACCCTTTATGAATCATGAAAGGCCCAAGTCTCTAGGCCTTTCGGAAAAAAAGTTATTTGAAAATATCTTGTACTTTTTTGGGGAGATTTGATATTTTCACCATTTCCGAAGGTCGTAGAAGCTCGGGGGTGGTACCAATGGATCGGGCATACCCACATTAGTGGGGATGGAACCAACTTCCATGTCTCTATGACCTACAGAAAAAAAGTTATTGAAGAATATCCTGATCTCCAATGGGTATTCATTCCTAACCCTAACCCTAAGCACAGCCCTAACCCTAACCCTAATCACAACCCTAACCCTAACCCTAATTGCAACCCTAACCCATATTCACCATAGGGTGAATAACTCCGCGCTGCTTGCTCGAAACGTGCTGAAATTTGGTGTGGTCACGTGGCAGGCTACCCTTTATGAATCATGAAAGGCCCAAGTCTCTAGGCCTTTCGGAAAAAAAGTTATTCGAAAATATCTTGTACTTTTTTGGGGAGATTTGATGGTTTCACCATTTCCGAAGGTCGTAGAAGCTCGGGGATGGTCCCAATGGATCGGGCAGAGCCATATTAGTGGAGATGGAACCAACTTCCAAGTCTCTATGACATTCAGAAAAAAAGTTATTGAAGAATATCTTGAACTCCTATAGGTTTTCATCCCTAACCCTAACCCTAATCACAACCCAAAAATCAAACACAAATCACAACCCTAACCCTACCCCTTCCAAAGGTCGTAGAAGCTCGGGGGTGGTCCCAATGGATCGGGCAGAGCCATATTAGTGGGGATGGAACCAACTTCCATTTCTCTATGACCTACAGAAAAAAAGTTATTGAAGAATATCCTGATCTCCAATGGGTATTCATTCCTAACCCTAACCCTAAGCACAGCCCTATCCCTAACCCTAATCACAACCCTAACCCTAACCCTAATTGCAACCCTAACCCATATTCACCATAGGGTGAATAACTCCGCGCTGCTTGCTCGAAACGTGCTGAAATTTGGTGTGGTCACGTGGCAGGCTACCCTTTATGAATCATGAAAGGCCCAAGTCTCTAGGCCTTTCGGAAAAAAAGTTATTCGAAAATATCTTGTACTTTTTTGGGGAGATTTGATGGTTTCACCATTTCCGAAGGTCGTAGAAGCTCGGGGATGGTCCCAATGGATCGGGCAGAGCCATATTAGTGGAGATGGAACCAACTTCCAAGTCTCTATGACATTCAGAAAAAAAGTTATTGAAGAATATCTTGAACTCCTATAGGTTTTCATCCCTAACCCTAATCACAACCCAAAAATCAAACACAAATCACAACCCTAACCCTACCCCTTCCAAAGGTCGTAGAAGCTCGGGGGTGATACCAATGGATCGGGCATACCCACATTAGTGGGGATGGAACCAACTTCCATGTCTCTATGACCTACAGAAAAAAAGTTAGTGAAGAATATCCTGATCTCCAATGGGTATTCATTCCTAACCCTAACCCTAAGCAGAGCCCTAACCCTAACCCTAATCACAACCCTAACCCTAACCCTAAGCACAGCCCTAACCCTAACCCTAATCACAACCCTAACCCTAACCCTAATTGCAACCCTAACCCATATTCACCATAGGGTGAATAACTCCGCGCTGCTTGCTCGAAACGTGCTGAAATTTGGTGTGGTCACGTGGCAGGCTACCCTTTATGAATCATGAAAGGCCCAAGTCTCTAGGCCTTTCGGAAAAAAAGTTATTCGAAAATATCTTGTACTTTTTTGGGGAGATTTGATGGTTTCACCATTAACGAAGGTCGTAGAAGCTCGGGGGTGGTACCAATGGATCGGGCATACCCACATTAGTGGGGATGGAACCAACTTCCATGTCTCTATGACCTACAGAAAAAAAGTTATTGAAGAATATCCTGATCTCCAATGGGTATTCATTCCTAACCCTAACCCTAAGCACAGCCCTAACCCTAACCCTAATCACAACCCTAAACCTAACCCTAAGCACAGCCCTAACCCTAACCCTAATCACAACCCTAACCCTAACCCTAATTGCAACCCTAACCCATATTCACCATAGGGTGAATAACTCCGCGCTGCTTGCTTGAAACGTGCTGAAATTTGGTGTGGTCACGTGGCAGGCTACCCTTTATGAATCATGAAAGGCCCAAGTCTCAAGGCCTTTCGGAAAAAAAGTTATTCGAAAATATCTTGTACTTTTTTGGGGAGATTTGATGGTTTCACCATTTCTGAAGGTCGTAGAAGCTCGGGGATGGTCCCAATGGATCGGGCAGTGCCATATTAGTGGAGATGGAACCAACTTCCAAGTCTCTATGACATTCAGAAAAAAAGTTATTGAAGAATATCTTGAACTCCTATAGGTTTTCATCCCTAACCCTAACCCTAATCACAACCCAAAAATCAAACACAAATCACAACCCTAACCCTACCCCTTCCAAAGGTCGTAGAAGCTCGGGGGTGGTACCAATGGATCGGGCATACCCACATTAGTGGGGGTGGAACCAACTTCCATGTCTCTATGACCTACAGAAAAAAAGTTATTGAAGAATATCCTGATCTCCAATGGGTATTCATTCCTAACCCTAACCCTAAGCACAGCCCTAACCCTAACCCTAATCACAACCCTAACCCTAACACTAAGCACAGCCCTAACCCTAACCCTAATCACAACCCTAACCCTAACCCTAATTGCAACCCTAACCCATATTCACCATAGGGTGAATAACTCCGCGCTGCTTGCTCGAAACGTGCTGAAATTTGGTGTGGTCACGTGGCAGACTACCCTTTATGAATCATGAAAGACCCAAGTCTCTAGGCCTTTCGGAAAAAAAGTTATTCGAAAATATCTTGTACTTTTTTGGGGAGATTTGATGGTTTCACCATTTCTGAAGGTCGTAGAAGCTCGGGGATGGTCCCAATGGATTGGGCAGAGCCATATTAGTGGAGATGGAACCAACTTCAAAGTCTCTATGACATTCAGAAAAAAAGTTATTGAAGAATATCTTGAACTCCTATAGGTTTTCATCCCTAACCCTAACCCTAATCACAACCCAAAAATCAAACACAAATCACAACCCTAACCCTACCCCTTCCAAAGGTCGTAGAAGCTCGGGGGTGGTACCAATGGATCGGGCATACCCACATTAGTGGGGATGGAACCAACTTCCATGTCTCTATGACCTACAGAAAAAAAGTTATTGAAGAATATCCTGATCTCCAATGGGTATTCATTCCTAACCCTAACCCTAAGCACAGCCCTAACCCTAACCCTAATCACAACCCTAACCCTAACACTAAGCACAGCCCTAACCCTAACCCTAATCACAACCCTAACCCTAATTGCAACCCTAACCCATATTCACCATAGGGTGAATAACTCCGCGCTGCTTGCTCGAAACGTGCTGAAATTTGGTGTGGTCACGTGGCAGGCTACCCTTTATGAATCATGAAAGGCCCAAGTCTCTAGGCCTTTCGGAAAAAAAGTTATTCGAAAATATCTTGTACTTTTTTGGGGAGATTTGATGGTTTCACCATTTCTGAAGGTCGTAGAAGCTCGGGGATGGTCCCAATGGATTGGGCAGAGCCATATTAGTGGAGATGGAACCAACTTCGAAGTCTCTATGACATTCAGAAAAAAAGTTATTGAAGAATATCTTGAACTCCTATAGGTTTTCATCCCTAACCCTAACCCTAATCACAACCCAAAAATCAAACACAAATCACAACCCTAACCCTACCCCTTCCAAAGGTCGTAGAAGCTCGGGGGTGATACCAATGGATCGGGCATACCCACATTAGTGGGGATGGAACCAACTTCCATGTCTCTATGACCTACAGAAAAAAAGTTAGTGAAGAATATCCTGATCTCCAATGGGTATTCATTCCTAACCCTAACCCTAAGCACAGCCCTAACCCTAACCCTAATCACAACCCTAACCCTAACCCTAAGCACAGCCCTAACCCTAACCCTAATCACAACCCTAACCCTAACCCTAATTGCAACCCTAACCCATATTCACCATAGGGTGAATAACTCCGCGCTGCTTGCTCGAAACGTGCTGAAATTTGGTGTGGTCACGTGGCAGGCTACCCTTTATGAATCATGAAAGGCCCAAGTCTCTAGGCCTTTCGGAAAAAAAGTTATTCGAAAATATCTTGTACTTTTTTGGGGAGATTTGATGGTTTCACCATTTCTGAAGGTCGTAGAAGCTCGGGGATGGTCCCAATGGATCGGGCAGAGCCATATTAGTGGAGATGGAACCAACTTCCAAGTCTCTATGACATTCAGAAAAAAAGTTATTGAAGAATATCTTGAACTCCTATAGGTTTTCATCCCTAACCCTAACCCTAATCACAACCCAAAAATCAAACACAAATCACAACCCTAACCCTACCCCTTCCAAAGGTCGTAGAAGCTCGGGGGTGGTACCAATGGATCGGGCATACCCACATTAGTGGGGATGGAACCAACTTCCATGTCTCTATGACCTACAAAAAAAAGTTATTGAAGAATATCCTGATCTCCAATGGGTATTCATTCCTAACCCTAACCCTAAGCACAGCCCTAACCCTAACCCTAATCACAACCCTAACCCTAACCCTAATTGCAACCCTAACCCATATTCACCATAGGGTGAATAACTCCGCGCTGCTTGCTCGAAACGTGCTGAAATTTGGTGTGGTCACGTGGCAGGCTACCCTTTATGAATCATGAAAGGCCCAAGTCTCTAGGCCTTTCGGAAAAAAAGTTATTCGAAAATATCTTGTACTTTTTTGGGGAGATTTGATGGTTTCACCATTTCTGAAGGTCGTAGAAGCTCGGGGATGGTCCCAATGGATTGGGCAGAGCCATATTAGTGGAGATGGAACCAACTTCGAAGTCTCTATGACATTCAGAAAAAAAGTTATTGAAGAATATCTTGAACTCCTATAGGTTTTCATCCCTAACCCTAACCCTAATCACAACCCAAAAATCAAACACAAATCACAACCCTAACCCTACCCCTTCCAAAGGTCGTAGAAGCTCGGGGGTGATACCAATGGATCGGGCATACCCACATTAGTGGGGATGGAACCAACTTCCATGTCTCTATGACCTACAGAAAAAAAGTTAGTGAAGAATATCCTGATCTCCAATGGGTATTCATTCCTAACCCTAACCCTAAGCACAGCCCTAACCCTAACCCTAATCACAACCCTAACCCTAACCCTAAGCACAGCCCTAACCCTAACCCTAATCACAACCCTAACCCTAACCCTAATTGCAACCCTAACCCATATTCACCATAGGGTGAATAACTCCGCGCTGCTTGCTCGAAACGTGCTGAAATTTGGTGTGGTCACGTGGCAGGCTACCCTTTATGAATCATGAAAGGCCCAAGTCTCTAGGCCTTTCGGAAAAAAAGTTATTCGAAAATATCTTGTACTTTTTTGGGGAGATTTGATGGTTTCACCATTTCTGAAGGTCGTAGAAGCTCGGGGATGGTCCCAATGGATCGGGCAGAGCCATATTAGTGGAGATGGAACCAACTTCCAAGTCTCTATGACATTCAGAAAAAAAGTTATTGAAGAATATCTTGAACTCCTATAGGTTTTCATCCCTAACCCTAACCCTAATCACAACCCAAAAATCAAACACAAATCACAACCCTAACCCTACCCCTTCCAAAGGTCGTAGAAGCTCGGGGGTGGTACCAATGGATCGGGCATACCCACATTAGTGGGGATGGAACCAACTTCCATGTCTCTATGACCTACAGAAAAAAAGTTATTGAAGAATATCCTGATCTCCAATGGGTATTCATTCCTAACCCTAACCCTAAGCACAGCCCTAACCCTAACCCTAATCACAACCCTAACCCTAACCCTAATTGCAACCCTAACCCATATTCACCATAGGGTGAATAACTCCGCGCTGCTTGCTCGAAACGTGCTGAAATTTGGTGTGGTCACGTGGCAGGCTACCCTTTATGAATCATGAAAGGCCCAAGTCTCTAGGCCTTTCGGAAAAAAAGTTATTTGAAAATATCTTGTACTTTTTTGGGGAGATTTGATATTTTCACCATTTCCGAAGGTCGTAGAAGCTCGGGGGTGGTACCAATGGATCGGGCATACCCACATTAGTGGGGATGGAACCAACTTCCATGTCTCTATGACCTACAGAAAAAAAGTTATTGAAGAATATCCTGATCTCCAATGGGTATTCATTCCTAACCCTAACCCTAAGCACAGCCCTAACCCTAACCCTAATCACAACCCTAACCCTAACCCTAATTGCAACCCTAACCCATATTCACCATAGGGTGAATAACTCCGCGCTGCTTGCTCGAAACGTGCTGAAATTTGGTGTGGTCACGTGGCAGGCTACCCTTTATGAATCATGAAAGGCCCAAGTCTCTAGGCCTTTCGGAAAAAAAGTTATTTGAAAATATCTTGTACTTTTTTGGGGAGATTTGATATTTTCACCATTTCCGAAGGTCGTAGAAGCTCGGGGGTGGTACCAATGGATCGGGCATACCCACATTAGTGGGGATGGAACCAACTTCCATGTCTCTATGACCTACAGAAAAAAAGTTATTGAAGAATATCCTGATCTCCAATGGGTATTCATTCCTAACCCTAACCCTAAGCACAGCCCTAACCCTAACCCTAATCACAACCCTAACCCTAACCCTAATTGCAACCCTAACCCATATTCACCATAGGGTGAATAACTCCGCGCTGCTTGCTCGAAACGTGCTGAAATTTGGTGTGGTCACGTGGCAGGCTACCCTTTATGAATCATGAAAGGCCCAAGTCTCTAGGCCTTTCGGAAAAAAAGTTATTCGAAAATATCTTGTACTTTTTTGGGGAGATTTGATGGTTTCACCATTTCCGAAGGTCGTAGAAGCTCGGGGATGGTCCCAATGGATCGGGCAGAGCCATATTAGTGGAGATGGAACCAACTTCCAAGTCTCTATGACATTCAGAAAAAAAGTTATTGAAGAATATCTTGAACTCCTATAGGTTTTCATCCCTAACCCTAACCCTAATCACAACCCAAAAATCAAACACAAATCACAACCCTAACCCTACCCCTTCCAAAGGTCGTAGAAGCTCGGGGGTGGTCCCAATGGATCGGGCAGAGCCATATTAGTGGGGATGGAACCAACTTCCATTTCTCTATGACCTACAGAAAAAAAGTTATTGAAGAATATCCTGATCTCCAATGGGTATTCATTCCTAACCCTAACCCTAAGCACAGCCCTATCCCTAACCCTAATCACAACCCTAACCCTAACCCTAATTGCAACCCTAACCCATATTCACCATAGGGTGAATAACTCCGCGCTGCTTGCTCGAAACGTGCTGAAATTTGGTGTGGTCACGTGGCAGGCTACCCTTTATGAATCATGAAAGGCCCAAGTCTCTAGGCCTTTCGGAAAAAAAGTTATTCGAAAATATCTTGTACTTTTTTGGGGAGATTTGATGGTTTCACCATTTCCGAAGGTCGTAGAAGCTCGGGGATGGTCCCAATGGATCGGGCAGAGCCATATTAGTGGAGATGGAACCAACTTCCAAGTCTCTATGACATTCAGAAAAAAAGTTATTGAAGAATATCTTGAACTCCTATAGGTTTTCATCCCTAACCCTAATCACAACCCAAAAATCAAACACAAATCACAACCCTAACCCTACCCCTTCCAAAGGTCGTAGAAGCTCGGGGGTGATACCAATGGATCGGGCATACCCACATTAGTGGGGATGGAACCAACTTCCATGTCTCTATGACCTACAGAAAAAAAGTTAGTGAAGAATATCCTGATCTCCAATGGGTATTCATTCCTAACCCTAACCCTAAGCAGAGCCCTAACCCTAACCCTAATCACAACCCTAACCCTAACCCTAAGCACAGCCCTAACCCTAACCCTAATCACAACCCTAACCCTAACCCTAATTGCAACCCTAACCCATATTCACCATAGGGTGAATAACTCCGCGCTGCTTGCTCGAAACGTGCTGAAATTTGGTGTGGTCACGTGGCAGGCTACCCTTTATGAATCATGAAAGGCCCAAGTCTCTAGGCCTTTCGGAAAAAAAGTTATTCGAAAATATCTTGTACTTTTTTGGGGAGATTTGATGGTTTCACCATTTCCGAAGGTCGTAGAAGCTCGGGGATGGTCCCAATGGATCGGGCAGAGCCATATTAGTGGAGATGGAACCAACTTCCAAGTCTCTATGACATTCAGAAAAAAAGTTATTGAAGAATATCTTGAACTCCTATAGGTTTTCATCCCTAACCCTAACCCTAATCACAACCCAAAAATCAAACACAAATCACAACCCTAACCCTACCCCTTCCAAAGGTCGTAGAAGCTCGGGGGTGGTACCAATGGATCGGGCATACCCACATTAGTGGGGATGGAACCAACTTCCATGTCTCTATGACCTACAGAAAAAAAGTTATTGAAGAATATCCTGATCTCCAATGGGTATTCATTCCTAACCCTAACCCTAAGCACAGCCCTAACCCTAACCCTAATCACAACCCTAACCCTAACACTAAGCACAGCCCTAACCCTAACCCTAATCACAACCCTAACCCTAATTGCAACCCTAACCCATATTCACCATAGGGTGAATAACTCCGCGCTGCTTGCTCGAAACGTGCTGAAATTTGGTGTGGTCACGTGGCAGGCTACCCTTTATGAATCATGAAAGGCCCAAGTCTCTAGGCCTTTCGGAAAAAAAGTTATTCGAAAATATCTTGTACTTTTTTGGGGAGATTTGATGGTTTCACCATTTCTGAAGGTCGTAGAAGCTCGGGGATGGTCCCAATGGATTGGGCAGAGCCATATTAGTGGAGATGGAACCAATTTCCATGTCTCTATGACCTACAGAAAAAAAGTTATTGAAGAATATCCTGATCTCCAATGGGTATTCATTCCTAACCCTAACCCTAAGCACAGCCCTAACCCTAACCCTAATCACAACCCTAACCCTAACCCTAATTGCAACCCTAACCCATATTCACCATAGGGTGAATAACTCCGCGCTGCTTGCTCGAAACGTGCTGAAATTTGGTGTGGTCACGTGGCAGGCTACCCTTTATGAATCATGAAAGGCCCAAGTCTCTAGGCCTTTCGGAAAAAAAGTTATTCGAAAATATCTTGTACTTTTTTGGGGAGATTTGATGGTTTCACCATTTCCGAAGGTCGTAGAAGCTCGGGGATGGTCCCAATGGATCGGGCAGAGCCATATTAGTGGAGATGGAACCAACTTCCAAGTCTCTATGACATTCAGAAAAAAAGTTATTGAAGAATATCTTGAACTCCTATAGGTTTTCATCCCTAACCCTAACCCTAATCACAACCCAAAAATCAAACACAAATCACAACCCTAACCCTACCCCTTCCAAAGGTCGTAGAAGCTCGGGGGTGATACCAATGGATCGGGCATACCCACATTAGTGGGGATGGAACCAACTTCCATGTCTCTATGACCTACAGAAAAAAAGTTAGTGAAGAATATCCTGATCTCCAATGGGTATTCATTCCTAACCCTAACCCTAAGCACAGCCCTAACCCTAACCCTAATCACAACCCTAACCCTAACCCTAAGCACAGCCCTAACCCTAACCCTAATCACAACCCTAACCCTAACCCTAATTGCAACCCTAACCCATATTCACCATAGGGTGAATAACTCCGCGCTGCTTGCTCGAAACGTGCTGAAATTTGGTGTGGTCACGTGGCAGGCTACCCTTTATGAATCATGAAAGGCCCAAGTCTCTAGGCCTTTCGGAAAAAAAGTTATTCGAAAATATCTTGTACTTTTTTGGGGAGATTTGATGGTTTCACCATTTCCGAAGGTCGTAGAAGCTCGGGGATGGTCCCAATGGATCGGGCAGAGCCATATTAGTGGAGATGGAACCAACTTCCAAGTCTCTATGACATTCAGAAAAAAAGTTATTGAAGAATATCTTGAACTCCTATAGGTTTTCATCCCTAACCCTAACCCTAATCACAACCCAAAAATCAAACACAAATCACAACCCTAACCCTACCCCTTCCAAAGGTCGTAGAAGCTCGGGGGTGGTCCCAATGGATCGGGCAGAGCCATATTAGTGGGGATGGAACCAACTTCCATTTCTCTATGACCTACAGAAAAAAAGTTATTGAAGAATATCCTGATCTCCAATGGGTATTCATTCCTAACCCTAACCCTAAGCACAGCCCTATCCCTAACCCTAATCACAACCCTAACCCTAACCCTAATTGCAACCCTAACCCATATTCACCATAGGGTGAATAACTCCGCGCTGCTTGCTCGAAACGTGCTGAAATTTGGTGTGGTCACGTGGCAGGCTACCCTTTATGAATCATGAAAGGCCCAAGTCTCTAGGCCTTTCGGAAAAAAAGTTATTCGAAAATATCTTGTACTTTTTTGGGGAGATTTGATGGTTTCACCATTTCCGAAGGTCGTAGAAGCTCGGGGATGGTCCCAATGGATCGGGCAGAGCCATATTAGTGGAGATGGAACCAACTTCCAAGTCTCTATGACATTCAGAAAAAAAGTTATTGAAGAATATCTTGAACTCCTATAGGTTTTCATCCCTAACCCTAACCCTAATCACAACCCAAAAATCAAACACAAATCACAACCCTAACCCTACCCCTTCCAAAGGTCGTAGAAGCTCGGGGGTGGTACCAATGGATCGGGCATACCCACATTAGTGGGGATGGAACCAACTTCCATGTCTCTATGACCTACAGAAAAAAAGTTATTGAAGAATATCCTGATCTCCAATGGGTATTCATTCCTAACCCTAACCCTAAGCACAGCCCTAACCCTAACCCTAATCACAACCCTAACCCTAACCCTAAGCACAGCCCTAACCCTAACCCTAATCACAACCCTAACCCTAACCCTAATTGCAACCCTAACCCATATTCACCATAGGGTGAATAACTCCGCGCTGCTTGCTCGAAACGTGCTGAAATTTGGTGTGGTCACGTGGCAGGCTACCCTTTATGAATCATGAAAGGCCCAAGTCTCTAGGCCTTTCGGAAAAAAAGTTATTCGAAAATATCTTGTACTTTTTTGGGGAGATTTGATGGTTTCACCATTTCCGAAGGTCGTAGAAGCTCGGGGATGGTCCCAATGGATCGGGCAGAGCCATATTAGTGGAGATGGAAACAACTTCCAAGTCTCTATGACATTCAGAAAAAAAGTTATTGAAGAATATCTTGAACTCCTATAGGTTTTCATCCCTAACCCTAACCCTAATCACAACCCAAAAATCAAACACAAATCACAACCCTAACCCTACCCCTTCCAAAGGTCGTAGAAGCTCGGGGGTGGTACCAATGGATCGGGCATACCCACATTAGTGGGGATGGAACCAACTTCCATGTCTCTATGACCTACAGAAAAAAAGTTATTGAAGAATATCCTGATCTCCAATGGGTATTCATTCCTAACCCTAACCCTAATCACAACCCTAACCCTAACCCTAATTGCAACCCTAACCCATATTCACCATAGGGTGAATAACTCCGCGCTGCTTGCTCGAAACGTGCTGAAATTTGGTGTGGTCACGTGGCAGGCTACCCTTTATGAATCATGAAAGGCCCAAGTCTCTAGGCCTTTCGGAAAAAAAGTTATTTGAAAATATCTTGTACTTTTTTGGGGAGATTTGATATTTTCACCATTTCCGAAGGTCGTAGAAGCTCGGGGGTGGTACCAATGGATCGGGCATACCCACATTAGTGGGGATGGAACCAACTTCCATGTCTCTATGACCTACAGAAAAAAAGTTATTGAAGAATATCCTGATCTCCAATGGGTATTCATTCCTAACCCTAACCCTAAGCACAGCCCTAACCCTAACCCTAATCACAACCCTAACCCTAACCCTAATTGCAACCCTAACCCATATTCACCATAGGGTGAATAACTCCGCGCTGCTTGCTCGAAACGTGCTGAAATTTGGTGTGGTCACGTGGCAGGCTACCCTTTATGAATCATGAAAGGCCCAAGTCTCTAGGCCTTTCGGAAAAAAAGTTATTCGAAAATATCTTGTACTTTTTTGGGGAGATTTGATGGTTTCACCATTTCCGAAGGTCGTAGAAGCTCGGGGATGGTCCCAATGGATCGGGCAGAGCCATATTAGTGGAGATGGAACCAACTTCCAAGTCTCTATGACATTCAGAAAAAAAGTTATTGAAGAATATCTTGAACTCCTATAGGTTTTCATCCCTAACCCTAACCCTAATCACAACCCAAAAATCAAACACAAATCACAACCCTAACCCTACCCCTTCCAAAGGTCGTAGAAGCTCGGGGGTGGTCCCAATGGATCGGGCAGAGCCATATTAGTGGGGATGGAACCAACTTCCATTTCTCTATGACCTACAGAAAAAAAGTTATTGAAGAATATCCTGATCTCCAATGGGTATTCATTCCTAACCCTAACCCTAAGCACAGCCCTATCCCTAACCCTAATCACAACCCTAACCCTAACCCTAATTGCAACCCTAACCCATATTCACCATAGGGTGAATAACTCCGCGCTGCTTGCTCGAAACGTGCTGAAATTTGGTGTGGTCACGTGGCAGGCTACCCTTTATGAATCATGAAAGGCCCAAGTCTCTAGGCCTTTCGGAAAAAAAGTTATTCGAAAATATCTTGTACTTTTTTGGGGAGATTTGATGGTTTCACCATTTCCGAAGGTCGTAGAAGCTCGGGGATGGTCCCAATGGATCGGGCAGAGCCATATTAGTGGAGATGGAACCAACTTCCAAGTCTCTATGACATTCAGAAAAAAAGTTATTGAAGAATATCTTGAACTCCTATAGGTTTTCATCCCTAACCCTAACCCTAATCACAACCCAAAAATCAAACACAAATCACAACCCTAACCCTACCCCTTCCAAAGGTCGTAGAAGCTCGGGGGTGGTACCAATGGATCGGGCATACCCACATTAGTGGGGATGGAACCAACTTCCATGTCTCTATGACCTACAGAAAAAAAGTTATTGAAGAATATCCTGATCTCCAATGGGTATTCATTCCTAACCCTAACCCTAAGCACAGCCCTAACCCTAACCCTAATCACAACCCTAACCCTAACCCTAATTGCAACCCTAACCCATATTCACCATAGGGTGAATAACTCCGCGCTGCTTGCTCGAAACGTGCTGAAATTTGGTGTGGTCACGTGGCAGGCTACCCTTTATGAATCATGAAAGGCCCAAGTCTCTAGGCCTTTCGGAAAAAAAGTTATTCGAAAATATCTTGTACTTTTTTGGGGAGATTTGATGGTTTCACCATTTCCGAAGGTCGTAGAAGCTCGGGGATGGTCCCAATGGATCGGGCAGAGCCATATTAGTGGAGATGGAACCAACTTCCAAGTCTCTATGACATTCAGAAAAAAAGTTATTGAAGAATATCTTGAACTCCTATAGGTTTTCATCCCTAACCCTAACCCTAATCACAACCCAAAAATCAAACACAAATCACAACCCTAACCCTACCCCTTCCAAAGGTCGTAGAAGCTCGGGGGTGGTCCCAATGGATCGGGCAGAGCCATATTAGTGGGGATGGAACCAACTTCCATTTCTCTATGACCTACAGAAAAAAAGTTATTGAAGAATATCCTGATCTCCAATGGGTATTCATTCCTAACCCTAACCCTAATCACAACCCTAACCCTAACCCTAATTGCAACCCTAACCCATATTCACCATAGGGTGAATAACTCCGCGCTGCTTGCTCGAAACGTGCTGAAATTTGGTGTGGTCACGTGGCAGGCTACCCTTTATGAATCATGAAAGGCCCAAGTCTCTAGGCCTTTCGGAAAAAAAGTTATTTGAAAATATCTTGTACTTTTTTGGGGAGATTTGATATTTTCACCATTTCCGAAGGTCGTAGAAGCTCGGGGGTGGTACCAATGGATCGGGCATACCCACATTAGTGGGGATGGAACCAACTTCCATGTCTCTATGACCTACAGAAAAAAAGTTATTGAAGAATATCCTGATCTCCAATGGGTATTCATTCCTAACCCTAACCCTAAGCACAGCCCTAACCCTAACCCTAATCACAACCCTAACCCTAACCCTAATTGCAACCCTAACCCATATTCACCATAGGGTGAATAACTCCGCGCTGCTTGCTCGAAACGTGCTGAAATTTGGTGTGGTCACGTGGCAGGCTACCCTTTATGAATCATGAAAGGCCCAAGTCTCTAGGCCTTTCGGAAAAAAAGTTATTCGAAAATATCTTGTACTTTTTTGGGGAGATTTGATGGTTTCACCATTTCCGAAGGTCGTAGAAGCTCGGGGATGGTCCCAATGGATCGGGCAGAGCCATATTAGTGGAGATGGAACCAACTTCCAAGTCTCTATGACATTCAGAAAAAAAGTTATTGAAGAATATCTTGAACTCCTATAGGTTTTCATCCCTAACCCTAACCCTAATCACAACCCAAAAATCAAACACAAATCACAACCCTAACCCTACCCCTTCCAAAGGTCGTAGAAGCTCGGGGGTGGTCCCAATGGATCGGGCAGAGCCATATTAGTGGGGATGGAACCAACTTCCATTTCTCTATGACCTACAGAAAAAAAGTTATTGAAGAATATCCTGATCTCCAATGGGTATTCATTCCTAACCCTAACCCTAAGCACAGCCCTATCCCTAACCCTAATCACAACCCTAACCCTAACCCTAATTGCAACCCTAACCCATATTCACCATAGGGTGAATAACTCCGCGCTGCTTGCTCGAAACGTGCTGAAATTTGGTGTGGTCACGTGGCAGGCTACCCTTTATGAATCATGAAAGGCCCAAGTCTCTAGGCCTTTCGGAAAAAAAGTTATTCGAAAATATCTTGTACTTTTTTGGGGAGATTTGATGGTTTCACCATTTCCGAAGGTCGTAGAAGCTCGGGGATGGTCCCAATGGATCGGGCAGAGCCATATTAGTGGAGATGGAACCAACTTCCAAGTCTCTATGACATTCAGAAAAAAAGTTATTGAAGAATATCTTGAACTCCTATAGGTTTTCATCCCTAACCCTAACCCTAATCACAACCCAAAAATCAAACACAAATCACAACCCTAACCCTACCCCTTCCAAAGGTCGTAGAAGCTCGGGGGTGGTACCAATGGATCGGGCATACCCACATTAGTGGGGATGGAACCAACTTCCATGTCTCTATGACCTACAGAAAAAAAGTTATTGAAGAATATCCTGATCTCCAATGGGTATTCATTCCTAACCCTAACCCTAAGCACAGCCCTAACCCTAACCCTAATCACAACCCTAACCCTAACCCTAATTGCAACCCTAACCCATATTCACCATAGGGTGAATAACTCCGCGCTGCTTGCTCGAAACGTGCTGAAATTTGGTGTGGTCACGTGGCAGGCTACCCTTTATGAATCATGAAAGGCCCAAGTCTCTAGGCCTTTCGGAAAAAAAGTTATTCGAAAATATCTTGTACTTTTTTGGGGAGATTTGATGGTTTCACCATTTCCGAAGGTCGTAGAAGCTCGGGGATGGTCCCAATGGATCGGGCAGAGCCATATTAGTGGAGATGGAACCAACTTCCAAGTCTCTATGACATTCAGAAAAAAAGTTATTGAAGAATATCTTGAACTCCTATAGGTTTTCATCCCTAACCCTAACCCTAATCACAACCCAAAAATCAAACACAAATCACAACCCTAACCCTACCCCTTCCAAAGGTCGTAGAAGCTCGGGGGTGGTCCCAATGGATCGGGCAGAGCCATATTAGTGGGGATGGAACCAACTTCCATTTCTCTATGACCTACAGAAAAAAAGTTATTGAAGAATATCCTGATCTCCAATGGGTATTCATTCCTAACCCTAACCCTAAGCACAGCCCTATCCCTAACCCTAATCACAACCCTAACCCTAACCCTAATTGCAACCCTAACCCATATTCACCATAGGGTGAATAACTCCGCGCTGCTTGCTCGAAACGTGCTGAAATTTGGTGTGGTCACGTGGCAGGCTACCCTTTATGAATCATGAAAGGCCCAAGTCTCTAGGCCTTTCGGAAAAAAAGTTATTCGAAAATATCTTGTACTTTTTTGGGGAGATTTGATGGTTTCACCATTTCCGAAGGTCGTAGAAGCTCGGGGATGGTCCCAATGGATCGGGCAGAGCCATATTAGTGGAGATGGAACCAACTTCCAAGTCTCTATGACATTCAGAAAAAAAGTTATTGAAGAATATCTTGAACTCCTATAGGTTTTCATCCCTAACCCTAACCCTAATCACAACCCAAAAATCAAACACAAATCACAACCCTAACCCTACCCCTTCCAAAGGTCGTAGAAGCTCGGGGGTGGTCCCAATGGATCGGGCAGAGCCATATTAGTGGGGATGGAACCAACTTCCATTTCTCTATGACCTACAGAAAAAAAGTTATTGAAGAATATCCTGATCTCCAATGGGTATTCATTCCTAACCCTAACCCTAAGCACAGCCCTATCCCTAACCCTAATCACAACCCTAACCCTAACCCTAATTGCAACCCTAACCCATATTCACCATAGGGTGAATAACTCCGCGCTGCTTGCTCGAAACGTGCTGAAATTTGGTGTGGTCACGTGGCAGGCTACCCTTTATGAATCATGAAAGGCCCAAGTCTCTAGGCCTTTCGGAAAAAAAGTTATTCGAAAATATCTTGTACTTTTTTGGGGAGATTTGATGGTTTCACCATTTCCGAAGGTCGTAGAAGCTCGGGGATGGTCCCAATGGATCGGGCAGAGCCATATTAGTGGAGATGGAACCAACTTCCAAGTCTCTATGACATTCAGAAAAAAAGTTATTGAAGAATATCTTGAACTCCTATAGGTTTTCATCCCTAACCCTAACCCTAATCACAACCCAAAAATCAAACACAAATCACAACCCTAACCCTACCCCTTCCAAAGGTCGTAGAAGCTCGGGGGTGGTCCCAATGGATCGGGCAGAGCCATATTAGTGGGGATGGAACCAACTTCCATTTCTCTATGACCTACAGAAAAAAAGTTATTGAAGAATATCCTGATCTCCAATGGGTATTCATTCCTAACCCTAACCCTAAGCACAGCCCTATCCCTAACCCTAATCACAACCCTAACCCTAACCCTAATTGCAACCCTAACCCATATTCACCATAGGGTGAATAACTCCGCGCTGCTTGCTCGAAACATGCTGAAATTTGGTGTGGTCACGTGGCAGGCTACCCTTTATGAATCATGAAAGGCCCAAGTCTCTAGGCCTTTCGGAAAAAAAGTTATTCGAAAATATCTTGTACTTTTTTGGGGAGATTTGATGGTTTCACCATTTCCGAAGGTCGTAGAAGCTCGGGGATGGTCCCAATGGATCGGGCAGAGCCATATTAGTGGAGATGGAACCAACTTCTAAGTCTCTATGACATTCAGAAAAAAAGTTATTGAAGAATATCTTGAACTCCTATAGGTTTTCATCCCTAACCCTAACCCTAATCACAACCCAAAAATCAAACACAAATCACAACCCTAACCCTACCCCTTCCAAAGGTCGTAGAAGCTCGGGGATGGTCCCAATGGATCGGGCAGAGCCATATTAGTGGAGATGGAACCAACTTCCAAGTCTCTATGACCTACAGAAAAAAAGTTATTGAAGAATATCCTGATCTCCAATGGGTATTCATTCCTAACCCTAACCCTAAGCACAGCCCTAACCCTAACCCTAATCACAACCCTAACCCTAACCCTAAGCACAGCCCTAACCCTAACCCTAATCACAACCCTAACCCTAACCCTAATTGCAACCCTAACCCATATTCACCATAGGGTGAATAACTCCGCGCTGCTTGCTCGAAACGTGCTGAAATTTGGTGTGGTCACGTGGCAGGCTACCCTTTATGAATCATGAAAGGCCCAAGTCTCTAGGCCTTTCGGAAAAAAAGTTATTCGAAAATATCTTGTACTTTTTTGGGGAGATTTGATGGTTTCACCATTTCCGAAGGTCGTAGAAGCTCGGGGATGGTCCCAATGGATCGGGCAGAGCCATATTAGTGGAGATGGAACCAACTTCCAAGTCTCTATGACATTCAGAAAAAAAGTTATTGAAGAATATCTTGAACTCCTATAGGTTTTCATCCCTAACCCTAACCCTAATCACAACCCAAAAATCAAACACAAATCACAACCCTAACCCTACCCCTTCCAAAGGTCGTAGAAGCTCGGGGGTGATACCAATGGATCGGGCATACCCACATTAGTAGGGATGGAACCAACTTCCATGTCTCTATGACCTACAGAAAAAAAGTTAGTGAAGAATATCCTGATCTCCAATGGGTATTCATTCCTAACCCTAACCCTAAGCACAGCCCTAACCCTAACCCTAATCACAACCCTAACCCTAACCCTAAGCACAGCCCTAACCCTAACCCTAATCACAACCCTAACCCTAACCCTAATTGCAACCCTAACCCATATTCACCATAGGGTGAATAACTCCGCGCTGCTTGCTCGAAACGTGCTGAAATTTGGTGTGGTCACGTGGCAGGCTACCCTTTATGAATCATGAAAGGCCCAAGTCTCTAGGCCTTTCGGAAAAAAAGTTATTCGAAAATATCTTGTACTTTTTTGGGGAGATTTGATGGTTTCACCATTTCCGAAGGTCGTAGAAGCTCGGGGATGGTCCCAATGGATCGGGCAGAGCCATATTAGTGGAGATGGAACCAACTTCCAAGTCTCTATGACATTCAGAAAAAAAGTTATTGAAGAATATCTTGAACTCCTATAGGTTTTCATCCCTAACCCTAACCCTAATCACAACCCAAAAATCAAACACAAATCACAACCCTAACCCTACCCCTTCCAAAGGTCGTAGAAGCTCGGGGGTGGTACCAATGGATCGGGCATACCCACATTAGTGGGGATGGAACCAACTTCCATGTCTCTATGACCTACAGAAAAAAAGTTATTGAAGAATATCCTGATCTCCAATGGGTATTCATTCCTAACCCTAACCCTAAGCACAGCCCTAACCCTAACCCTAATCACAACCCTAACCCTAACCCTAATTGCAACCCTAACCCATATTCACCATAGGGTGAATAACTCCGCGCTGCTTGCTCGAAACGTGCTGAAATTTGGTGTGGTCACGTGGCAGGCTACCCTTTATGAATCATGAAAGGCCCAAGTCTCTAGGCCTTTTGGAAAAAAAGTTATTCGAAAATATCTTGTACTTTTTTGGGGAGATTTGATGGTTTCACCATTTCCGAAGGTCGTAGAAGCTCGGGGATGGTCCCAATGGATCGGGCAGAGCCATATTAGTGGAGATGGAACCAACTTCCAAGTCTCTATGACCTACAGAAAAAAAGTTATTGAAGAATATCCTGATCTCCAATGGGTATTCATTCCTAACCCTAACCCTAAGCACAGCCCTAACCCTAACCCTAATCACAACCCTAACCCTAACCCTAAGCACAGCCCTAACCCTAACCCTAATCACAACCCTAACCCTAACCCTAATTGCAACCCTAACCCATATTCACCATAGGGTGAATAACTCCGCGCTGCTTGCTCGAAACGTGCTGAAATTTGGTGTGGTCACGTGGCAGGCTACCCTTTATGAATCATGAAAGGCCCAAGTCTCTAGGCCTTTTGGAAAAAAAGTTATTTGAAAATATCTTGTACTTTTTTGGGGAGATTTGATGGTTTCACCATTTCCGAAGGTCGTAGAAGCTCGGGGATGGTCCCAATGGATCGGGCAGAGCCATATTAGTGGAGATGGAACCAACTTCCAAGTCTCTATGACCTACAGAAAAAAAGTTATTGAAGAATATCCTGATCTCCAATGGGTATTCATTCCTAACCCTAACCCTAAGCACAGCCCTAACCCTAACCCTAATCACAACCCTAACCCTAACCCTAAGCACAGCCCTAACCCTAACCCTAATCACAACCCTAACCCTAACCCTAATTGCAACCCTAACCCATATTCACCATAGGGTGAATAACTCCGCGCTGCTTGCTCGAAACGTGCTGAAATTTGGTGTGGTCACGTGGCAGGCTACCCTTTATGAATCATGAAAGGCCCAAGTCTCTAGGCCTTTCGGAAAAAAAGTTATTTGAAAATATCTTGTACTTTTTTGGGGAGATTTGATGGTTTCACCATTTCCGAAGGTCGTAGAAGCTCGGGGATGGTCCCAATGGATCGGGCAGAGCCATATTAGTGGAGATGGAACCAACTTCCAAGTCTCTATGACATTCAGAAAAAAAGTTATTGAAGAATATCTTGAACTCCTATAGGTTTTCATCCCTAACCCTAACCCTAATCACAACCCAAAAATCAAACACAAATCACAACCCTAACCCTACCCCTTCCAAAGGTCGTAGAAGCTCGGGGGTGGTCCCAATGGATCGGGCAGAGCCATATTAGTGGGGATGGAACCAACTTCCATTTCTCTATGACCTACAGAAAAAAAGTTATTGAAGAATATCCTGATCTCCAATGGGTATTCATTCCTAACCCTAACCCTAAGCACAGCCCTATCCCTAACCCTAATCACAACCCTAACCCTAACCCTAATTGCAACCCTAACCCATATTCACCATAGGGTGAATAACTCCGCGCTGCTTGCTCGAAACGTGCTGAAATTTGGTGTGGTCACGTGGCAGGCTACCCTTTATGAATCATGAAAGGCCCAAGTCTCTAGGCCTTTCGGAAAAAAAGTTATTCGAAAATATCTTGTACTTTTTTGGGGAGATTTGGTGGTTTCACCATTTCCGAAGGTCGTAGAAGCTCGGGGATGGTCCCAATGGATCTGGCAGAGCCATATTAGTGGAGATGGAACCAACTTCCAAGTCTCTATGACATTCAGAAAAAAAGTTATTGAAGAATATCTTGAACTCCTATAGGTTTTCAACCCTAACCCTAACCCTAATCACAACCCAAAAATCAGACACAAATCACAACCCTAACCCTACCCCTTCCAAAGGTCGTAGAAGCTCGGGGGTGGTACCAATGGATCGGGCATACCCACATTAGTAGGGATGGAACCAACTTCCATGTCTCTATGACCTACAGAAAAAAAGTTATTGAAGAATATCCTGATCTCCAATGGGTATTCATTCCTAACCCTAACCCTAAGCACAGCCCTAACCCTAACCCTAATCACAACCCTAACCCTAACCCTAATTGCAACCCTAACCCATATTCACCATAGGGTGAATAACTCCGCGCTGCTTGCTCGAAACGTGCTGAAATTTGGTGTGGTCACGTGGCAGGCTACCCTTTATGAATCATGAAAGGCCCAAGTCTCTAGGCCTTTCGGAAAAAAAGTTATTCGAAAATATCTTGTACTTTTTTGGGGAGATTTGATGGTTTCACCATTTCCGAAGGTCGTAGAAGCTCGGGGATGGTCCCAATGGATCGGGCAGAGCCATATTAGTGGAGATGGAACCAACTTCCAAGTCTCTATGACATTCAGAAAAAAAGTTATTGAAGAATATCTTGAACTCCTATAGGTTTTCATCCCTAACCCTAACCCTAATCACAACCCAAAAATCAAACACAAATCACAACCCTAACCCTACCCCTTCCAAAGGTCGTAGAAGCTCGGGGGTGGTCCCAATGGATCGGGCATACCCACATTAGTGGGGATGGAACCAACTTCCAAGTCTCTATGACCTACAGAAAAAAAGTTATTGAAGAATATCCTGATCTCCAATGGGTATTCATTCCTAACCCTAACCCTAAGCACAGCCCTATCCCTAACCCTAATCACAACCCTAACCCTAACCCTAATTGCAACCCTAACCCATATTCACCATAGGGTGAATAACTCCGCGCTGCTTGCTCGAAACGTGCTGAAATTTGGTGTGGTCACGTGGCAGGCTACCCTTTATGAATCATGAAAGGCCCAAGTCTCTAGGCCTTTTGGAAAAAAAGTTATTCGAAAATATCTTGTACTTTTTTGGGGAGATTTGATGGTTTCACCATTTCCGAAGGTCGTAGAAGCTCGGGGATGGTCCCAATGGATCGGGCAGAGCCATATTAGTGGAGATGGAACCAACTTCCAAGTCTCTATGACCTACAGAAAAAAAGTTATTGAAGAATATCCTGATCTCCAATGGGTATTCATTCCTAACCCTAACCCTAAGCACAGCCCTAACCCTAACCCTAATCACAACCCTAACCCTAACCCTAAGCACAGCCCTAACCCTAACCCTAATCACAACCCTAACCCTAACCCTAATTGCAACCCTAACCCATATTCACCATAGGGTGAATAACTCCGCGCTGCTTGCTCGAAACGTGCTGAAATTTGGTGTGGTCACATGGCAGGCTACCCTTTATGAATCATGAAAGGCCCAAGTCTGTAGGCCTTTCGGAAAAAAAGTTATTTGAAAATATCTTGTACTTTTTTGGGGAGATTTGATGGTTTCACCATTTCCGAAGGTCGTAGAAGCTCGGGGATGGTCCCAATGGATCGGGCAGAGCCATATTAGTGGAGATGGAACCAACTTCCAAGTCTCTATGACATTCAGAAAAAAAGTTATTGAAGAATATCTTGAACTCCTATAGGTTTTCATCCCTAACCCTAACCCTAATCACAACCCAAAAATCAAACACAAATCACAACCCTAACCCTACCCCTTCCAAAGGTCGTAGAAGCTCGGGGGTGGTCCCAATGGATCGGGCAGAGCCATATTAGTGGGGATGGAACCAACTTCCATTTCTCTATGACCTACAGAAAAAAAGTTATTGAAGAATATCCTGATCTCCAATGGGTATTCATTCCTAACCCTAACCCTAAGCACAGCCCTATCCCTAACCCTAATCACAACCCTAACCCTAACCCTAATTGCAACCCTAACCCATATTCACCATAGGGTGAATAACTCCGCGCTGCTTGCTCGAAACGTGCTGAAATTTGGTGTGGTCACGTGGCAGGCTACCCTTTGTGGATCATGAAAGGCCCAAGTCTCTAGGCCTTTCGGAAAAAAAGTTATTCGAAAATATCTTGTACTTTTTTGGGGAGATTTGGTGGTTTCACCATTTCCGAAGGTCGTAGAAGCTCGGGGATGGTCCCAATGGATCTGGCAGAGCCATATTAGTGGAGATGGAACCAACTTCCAAGTCTCTATGACATTCAGAAAAAAAGTTATTGAAGAATATCTTGAACTCCTATAGGTTTTCATCCCTAACCCTAACCCTAATCACAACCCAAAAATCAGACACAAATCACAACCCTAACCCTACCCCTTCCAAAGGTCGTAGAAGCTCGGGGGTGGTACCAATGGATCGGGCATACCCACATTAGTAGGGATGGAACCAACTTCCATGTCTCTATGACCTACAGAAAAAAAGTTATTGAAGAATATCCTGATCTCCAATGGGTATTCATTCCTAACCCTAACCCTAAGCACAGCCCTAACCCTAACCCTAATCACAACCCTAACCCTAACCCTAATCACAACCCTAACCCTAACCCTAATCACAACCCTAACCCTAACCCTAAGCACAGCCCTAACCCTAACCCTAATCACAACCCTAACCCTAACCCTAATTGCAACCCTAACCCAT